>NC_066539.1:12333740-12506240 GCF_024679095.1 Eriocheir sinensis | reverse complement strand
TTTTCTTGTACTTCTTCTTATTATCATTATCCTCATCATTAGTAGAAGTAGTATTAATATTATCATCATTATTATTTCTTTTCATATTGTTCTTTCTCTTTAACGTCCACTCCAGGTTTTACATTTTGCGTGTCATGAAAACAAACAAAAATGCACAATGAATGAGCATTATATTCTGTTGCACACACACACACACACACACACACACACACACACATAAACACACACGCACACACACACACACACACATGCCTACGAAGAGCTATAAACTTATATAAACATTTCCCTTCCGCTGACTGACACAGGCTTTCCCTTCCCTCCCGTCCCATCTCATCCCTCCCTTTCCCTCCTCCATTTTTCCCTCTTCCCTCAACTCTTCCTCCCTCTTCATCATTCTCTCTCTCTCCCTCCCGGCGCTGTAGTAGTAATAGTAGTTGCGAAGGGAAATATGCAAAGTTCTTTTTTTATTTCTCTACTTCCATTTGTTACAAGTTAAGTCTACTTCCGCCGTAAAGAACAGATGGAAACTTTGTGAATCTAATTCCGAGATTCTGTTTCTCTAAGTTTTCCGGAACCTGACGTCGGGGAGTGGCAGGCGAGGTGACGGACGGGAAAAATATGAACCAATGGGCATGAAGATTGGGGCGAAGGATGACGTATGAGAGAGAGAGAGAGAGAGAGAGAGAGAGAGAGAGAGAGAGAGAGAGAGAGAGAGAGAGAGAGAGAGAGAGAGAGAGAGAGAGAGAGAGAGAGAGAGAGAGAGAGAGAGAGAGAGAGAGAGAGAGAGAGAGAGAGAGAGAGAGAGAGAGAGAGAGAGAGAGAGAGAGAGAGAGAGAGAGAGAGAGAGAGAGAGAGAGAGAGAGAAAGGGTTGGCGACACGACCAAACTTATTCCGATCTCCGAAGTCGTTCCAGTCTGCTTTACGTCCCTGCGTGATATTGCGTTTCCAGGAGACTGAGTGAGTGAGTGAGTGAGTGAGTGAGTAAGTGAGTGAGTGAACGAGCGAGTGAGAGAGTTTGGGAGTAAGTTGAAAAAGGGAATGAGTAAAATGAATATGTGTGGATGAGTGAGAGAGTGAGTGAGTGAATGAGTGAGTGAGTGAGTGAGTGAATGAGTGTTAATGAATGAGTGATTGAATGAGATAGCGGATAAGTGAGTGAGAGAGTGAGTGAGTGAGTCAATGTTTAATGGATGAACGAGCAAGTATTATGACCCACCAACACACACACACACACACACACATACATGTACTGCCCTCCCTTCAAGGCTGCAGAACCGCGCAAAGCCATCCGGGTACGGGCGTCACTTGCAGTTTTATGACGTAATAAAAGTAGTTGAGGAAAGGAATGGTGGGCCGAGGGAGGGAGGGAGGCAGCCGGAGGAGGAGGAGGAGGGAGAAGGGAAGGGGGAGGAGGAGGAGGAGGAGGAGGAGGTGGGCGAGGAGTAGGAGGGAGATGAAGTAGGAGGTGGTTTGGTAATGTGTTACGTAGGCCTATCACTGAGGGGGGGGGAGGGGAGAGGGACAAATACGCACAAGAAACAGGTCTATAAAATGTCCCTAACGAGTTTTGTATTGATCGAGTATTAACACGAGTTCCGCTGCGCCAGCCACGAGTCCTTACAACCAGGGGAGTAGGGGGTGGGGGGGGGGGAGCTCGGTGGGTAGGGGGGGGGGGAAGGGACGTGGAGAAGGAGAAACTGATGTCAAAAAGTCGTCACGTCCATGGGAGAAGATGGAGGAGGAGGAGGAGGAGGAGGAGGAGGAGGAGGAGGATATAGAGGTCGTCAAACAGCTGTCACTAAGGAGGAGATTCTTTCTATAGTGGACGAAATAAGATATAAAAAGAGGCGTCAGAGGAGGAGGAGGAGGAGGAGGAATACATAGGAAGAACAGACACCAGAAGACCTATCGGTCTATGGCGAGGGTGTCTGTTTACTACCGCTACTACTAGTAATCTACGCGTGGTAGGACAGGACAGAATAGATGAAGGCTCCTCCCCACCCACCTCTCCCTCCGGCAACATGCCGGCTGGAAATAGTTAGAAGAGAACACCATGTACCTTTAATGAAGAAATAGACATGAAAATTTTACAGTAAAAAGAGAAATAAGAGGAAATTACTACCCTTAACTTACACTACTGGTAACCTAAGCTGTGGGGGAAAATGGCTTCATTACATAAGAACATAAGAACACAGAAACACAGGGAGACTGGAAGAGGCCGAGTGCCCTACACAGGGCAGCCCCAGAGTCCCCCCTAATACTCACGATGGTTGAGGTATAGTTTCAGGGGCACAGGTGGAGGCTTGATCCTCGTTTTACCGGCGGTACTAGGCACGCACCAGTAACCTGTCACCTTACTGCACCCACACCTCACTCCACCTGTCATGCGGACATTAATTGTTGCTTTACTCTATTGTTAAATTACGCTACTTACAATCTAGGTTGTGAGGGCGAATAATATGGATTTAGGTTGAGGTCTTGCTGCAATCTGTCTGAAAACATGCGAAGAAGGGTCAGTATAATCTTATATCCCTGAAGTACTTATTCAATGAAGACTTGAAGCTATCGATACTCTGTGCGCTAACTACTGACGGCAGAAGTCTATTCCAGTGATCGACGACTCTATTATTGAAAAAAACTTCTGCGCACCAATGTGTTACATCGGTTTCCCTTTAACTTCATACCGTTGCTGCGTGTTATTGTGTTGGTGTCTCTCTGAAATAGACTATCTGGGTTAATGTTGTCGAATCCATTAAGGATTTTGAACACTTCAATTAAGTCCCCTCTTATCCTTCGCTTTTTTAGGGAAAACATATCTAAACGCTTTAAACGCTCGTCATATGGCAAGTTTCGGAGCGCTGGAATTTGTTTGGTTGCTCGTCGCTGTATTTTTTCTAGCAAAACTTGATCTTTGATATAGTTCGGTGACCAGAGCTGAACGGCGTATTCTAGGTGTGGTCTTACAAATGCTAAATATAATCTCTTCATAATTTCGGGTGATAAATAATCAAAGTTTCTTGAGATTAATCCCAACATCATATTGGCTTTTTTACTCGCCGCAGAACATTGATCACTCATTTTAAGAGTGTTACTGATAATGACACCAAGATATTTTTCTTGTTTTACTTCACTGAGCTCATGTCCTTGAATCTGATATTTAAAGTTAGGATTTTTTTCAGCTATGTGCATTACTTTACATTTATCTGCGTTAAAACTCATTTGCCATTTTTCGCTCCAGTCGGCAAGTCTTATTAAGTCTGATTGAATATTCTCGCAACTTTGACTGTTCATTACCGTACCTCCTAATTTGGTGTCGGCGGCGAATTTGGCTACTTTTGATAGGATATCAGTTTCTAAGTCGTTAACGTAAATTATGAATAGTGTTGGCCCCAGGACCGAGCCTTGGGGAACGCCATTGGTGACGGGTTGCCAATCCGATACTTCACCGTTAAGAACTACACGTTGTTCTCTGTCGGTGAGCCAGTCATGAATCCACGCACATAGATGGTCGTTAATACCGTGGGAACGCAGTTTAGAAATAAGCCTAACGTGAGGAACTTCATCAAACGCTTTCTGAAAATCTAGGTAAATTACGTCATATGGGCTTCGGGCGTCCCAACATGTATAAACATCGTTGAAAAAGGTTAATAGGTTGGTAAGGCAAGACCGATTACTACGAAAGCCATGCTAACTATCAGTTATCAAATCATTTGTTTCAAGGAAAGCGATCATTTTATCCCTGATTATTTTTTCGAATAGTTTAATTAGGACAGACGTAAGGCTGATGGGACGATAATTACTGGCTTGTTTTTTATCTCCTTTTTTAAAGATCGGGGTAATATTGGCCGTTTTCCACTCGAGAGGCACACTGGCCTGTGCTAATGACTTGTTGAATATTAATGTTATGGGTAATTCTAGCTGTTGACTACATTCTCTCAACACGCGAGGAGGAGGAGAGAAAGGAGGGAGAAAAGTCGTACCAGAAATAGAGAAAAAAAAGGTCTAACGGACAGAGGAATATGTAAACCAGAGAAATGGAGTATATTTATCGGGTTGTCACAGCTTATGCGGGGAAAGAGGAGAGGAAGGAGGGAGCGGCAGGGAGAGATTGAGAAACAGGGAGAAAATGCCTTAGTCAGAGAGAGAGAGATACAGGAGAATGAAGATGAGGAGGACAAAGAAGAGAAGGAAAAGGACACGGAGGATGAAGAAGACGAGAACCAGAAGAATAAAGAGGAGGAAAGGACAGAATATGGCTGAATCAGGGAGAAGGGCAGGACAGGAGAGGGCTGAGACTGTCTAAGGGTGAAGAAAGTAGACAGGCGGTGAGACGGGACAAGAGGACGAGAGAGAGAGAGAGAGGGAAGGAGAGAGAGGAAAAGATGGAAAAGGAGGAGCTCAGGCAGTGGAATGAGGCTGATTCAGGATTGGGGACGAGAGGTGGAGGAAGAATAATCCGCAAAGACCAGTATAATGGGAGAGGAGGAGGGTATGACGTGAAGGCGAAAGGAGACTGAAAGGAGAGTGAGAGGAGGAAGAGGAGGAGAATAAGGGAGAGAAAAGAGGAGTGCCATCACGGGGAGACTCGACCAAACTAGCCATTGTGAGTGAGAGGGTCAGGAATACAAGTGCCAGGGAGGGCCACAGTCGGGGGTCCGGGGCCATAGAAAACAGCCATTTGGGGTCATTATCAAGAACCGTTCGGGTCAGGGATCGGTTGGCCGCGGAGGCTTACGAGGGCGGCACGAGAGGAGCTTTAGGGCGAGGCTTCAAAGGGAAAGACGAAGAATAAATATAATAGAAAGGATTATTAAGGTCTAGAGGATGGTAATGTTTGTTAAGACCAGACACGCGCCGCCCCTTCAAAGGAGACTCTTACTACCGCCTCGCACGTAACACCTTCCTGCCTTCACACCCTACAACCTCCCCAACTGCTCCCCTTTCCCCACGTTCCTCCTCTCCTTCTCCCCCACCACCGTGCTACCCATCTACTCACCCTTCCCTTACATTCATTCTCTTCCCCTACACCGTTACCCTCTCCCTGCCCTTCCCTTATACACGCCTTCTTATCCTCCTTTCTCTTCGCCTTACCATCAACACACACGTCACTTCCCCTTCCAGCCCCCTCCGTGTCCACAAGCTCACCCTTCCCCCTACCCATGTACTTCCCAACGAACCCTTTTCCAGATTCCCCCTTTACTCCCCCTTCTTTGCCCCATATACGCCCCCTCAGCACCCCAACCCCGCCCCGTCACCAGCCATAACCACCCATCATCATCCCATCCTAAACTCCTTCGAACCCTAACACACACACACACACACACACACACACACACACACACACACACACACACACACACACACACACACACACACACATACGGACATTCTCATCCCCTCTCAATTCCTGTCATCGCCAACAATAATTACTTGAACTTCACATGACAAACGTTTTATATTTTTACCTTCCTTTATTTTTAACTTGTATAGTTCGCCTCCAAATACATTCTTCCCTCATAACTCTTTGTACCTCTATAACTAACTGTAGCCTGTAGGTTGAGAAGAGTCACATTTAAAAACAAAACACAAGATTGCTTCCATAAGTTATCCTACAGTCATTCATTCTGCGTAGGGGTGAGCGAAAGGAATGACTCTGAGCCCAACCAGACCTTCCACACATCCGAATAGCCGCACATTCATTCCTCAAAGGCAACAGTAGCAGTAGTAGCGGTTAAAGAGGGGGAAAGAGAGAGAGAGAAGATACATGAAGAGAAAATGAGATGTCCGTTATGGAAGAGGTAGAAGGGGGTTAAGTGAAAGAAAGATGGAGAAAGAGGAGGTCGAGGATAATAGCAGTAGTAGTAGTAGTAGTAGTAGTAGTAGTAGTAGTAGTAGTAGTAAATGTTGTTGTAGTTGTTGTTTAGTGTTGCTGTTCTTGTAATGATAGCAGCGATAGTAGCAACAGCACGAAGATAACGAGCTAGGCAACAACGAGGAAAGTCCAGAAGAAGAAGACGAAGACGAGGAAAGGAAGGACACGAAGAGGAAGAGAAGAGGCGTAGAGAAGGAGAGGAAGAAGGCCCAACACTTTCCTTAGGTGCCCGTCTTGTGATCCGTCCAGTGTAGTAACAATAGCAGGAAGAGAACGCACAAGACGAGAAGAGCGAGAAGAAAGATAACGATGAAGACGAGAGAAAGAGCAGAGGTGTAGAGGCCCAACACTCCCCTTAGGTGCCCCGTCTTGTGACCCTCGGCGGCCGGCCCATCAGCAATGCAACGCCCCATCTCAGTATTCATTGATCAATTGCCGCCCAAGAGCACCATCACACTGGCTAAGGGTGATGGTGGCCGGGAAAGTTGTCTGCGAGGGAGGGGCGCGAGACAGAGGGACTTGAAGGGGAGGAAGAGGACGAGGAGGAGGAGGAGAGATAGGAGAAGTAAGAGTAGTTGTGTGCCAAGGACACGATGCAGGAGATGGACGAAGAAGATGATGGAGGAGGAGACGAAGGAGGAAGAGGAAGAAGAGGCGAAGGAAAGCAACGAGAAGGAGGAGGAGACGAAAGAGACGAAGGAGGATGAAGAACAGGTGAAAGATAACAAGAACGAGGAGGACGCAAAGGAAAACAAGGAGGAGGAGCAGTAAATAGAGAGAAGAGAAAGGGGTAAAAGAGGAGAAAGAAAGTAGGAACACGAAGAAGAGAAAGAGAGGGAGAAAGAAGAAAGAGGACAAAAGAAAGCAAGTGATATGATGGCAGAAATAAGAAACACAGATAAAGAAGGAATAGATAAGAAAATAAACAATAATAATATACAGACGATGAAGTCAGATAAATAAAACAGAAGTAATTACGGACGCCTGAAGGTCTACCGTCGATAAATGAATATTACAGTTTACGGAAGTCCTCGCGCGCTCGTGTTAGCGGCGCGATGTTGTCGGGGCGAGAGGCGGCGAGATCAGTCCCCCGACGGCGGTGTGATTCATTCCGTAGTGCGTGATTGCAAACCTTTTAGGGAAATTAGTTGCGGGAAATATAGTGGAAAGTACATTATAATTTTTTTCTACCAATAGATAGACACGCTCATGTGTACACTAAAGCACTTCCTGTTTATTTGTTTTTTACTTTTTTTTTTTTTGTATTTTCTGCGATAGGAGATGGCTGCTTTTAATTGAAGGAAAACAAATGATGCCCACAACATGCTACATCAATAAACATAAATTAGGGAAATGTAAAGAAAAAGCTTATTATATTCAAAAGTGTGCTGTTAGTCCCCTCTCTTAGAATATTTCACTATAGGAAGGAGATTTTACAACAGAAGAGAAACGCGTTACAGAGAAGAATACCGCGTTGGAAGAGTTCAAATCACAGGAAAAAGAAATACAGCTGAGTCCAATCACATTAAAAAAAAAATAGTGATGAATGAACAGAAGTCAATAAGCTGATTAACTCAAGAAAAAAAAAAAAAAACTTAGCCAATATGAAAAAAAAATATATACATACTATACATAACAACGAAGACATATAATAAAGTAGAATAACATATACACATACAAAAAATAAAAATAGCAGAAAGACAAAGCAACACACACACAAAGGGCAAAGTGAACAGCCAAATAAAAAAAGCATTACAAAAAACAAATAGAGCATTACGAGCATGAAAAATAACAAGCAAAAGGACACATAAAATAGACATTCATACAGACAAACAAGTACACATACAATCATACAGACAGACAGACAGACAGACAGCATCGAGGGCGCAACATCATCAACCTTCATGTGGTATTCATTTCCCCAACACTCCAAAGGGAAAAGGTATGTGAAAGAGGTGATTAGTCCTCCTCCTCCTCCTCCTCCTCCTTTTCTTCTCCCTCCTCCTCCATTTAAATATATATACGAAAAAATCTCCCTCCCTTCCCTCTCGTTCTTCTCGTCAAGCCCGGGGAGAATAGGGACGCAGCCTCCTCAACCCACTCCTCACTTTTTCCTTTGCGACATTACCCATGATAAATGATTCTCTCTCTCACGGTTATTAGTACTTTCCCTCCCTCTCTCTTTTTAAAACCCCTCTTTGTCCTCCCTCTCCCTCCCCTTCTACTTCATGTCTGTCTGTCTGTTCGTCTGTCTGTCTGTCTGTCTGTCTTCAATTTACTCTCTTACTTCCCCTCATATCTTTGCCTCTCACGGCCTCAATTCCCTCTTATTTCCCTTAATTTCCTCCGTTCTTCCTTTCTCCTTAACTTACCAACCCCTTTCACCATCCATTTTTTAGTCAGACCCTTAGTCCCTTAATATTATAACTAGCGACTTTCTTTCCTTCCTCCTTCGGTTCTTAGTTCATCTTCATTCCCCCTATTTGTTTTCTATTCGCTTTCCTTCGATTATTTATATTTCTTTTTCCTATTTTATTTTTACATTCCGTCCTTCCAATCCTTTCGCTCCCCTCCCTCCCTTCTTTTCTTACTCTTTTCTTCCCTCTCTTTCTCCCACTCTCCTACTCTCCTTGTTATCTCCCTTCCTCCTTTCTTCCCTTTCTATTCGAACTATGCCATACCTCATCTCTCTCCTTCCTAACTACCTCCCTTCTCTACCTCCCACGCCACCCTAGCCCTACTACACTTTATTCTGTCCTCCTCTCCTGCCCCCCTCCCCCACACACACCTACACTTCCCTAACCCTATCATACCTCCACTCCCTCTCCCTCCCTCGCTGCCCTAACTACCATACCTCATCTCCCTCCCTCTCTCTCCTTCTCTCCCTGCAATCCATCCCATTTTCATCCCCACGAGTGTTGTTCTCCGCCAGACTCTCTCCTTCTCGTTGCCACGCCGCGCCTCATCATTTACATAATTACACTCTTATCTACCCTCCGTCCCCGTGAATGCGCCGCCGCTGCCCGCTTTGCATATCGCCAACATTATATCGTGTTAGTGTCAGCCCTGCGCCGCGCCGCCTCACTCCATCGCCTCCTTCTGCCGCTCCTCCTCCTCCTCCTCCTCCTCCTGTTCCTGAGATACGCTCATATAGTTTCTTCCTCCTGCGTGACAGTAAATTGGTTTCCGCGTTTTTTCTCCTCTTTTTTTCTTAGGAAGGAAGGAAAAAATGGAGCATATTATGAGTGAGCGGGAGGGAATGGAGGGAGGGTTAATGTAGAAAGACGGAAGATAAGCATTACGGTGTTATTATTTTTACAGAAAGAAGAAAAAAAGGAGCATATGAGTGAGAGGAAGGGGAAAGCTAGTTAACATATAGAGAAAATAAGTATTGAGAGATAAGGTGCTTCAGTTAACTTATAGAAGAAAAGCATTGAGAGATAAGGTTCCTCCAACTTTTTTTACGAGAAGAAAGGACGGAAGAAAGGGAAAAGGAATCATATGAGTGAGAGGAAATGGAGGGATTGGTAACATGGAGAAGATAAGAACTGTAAATAAGGTTGTCCCTCTTTTTTTTTTATAGTAGGAAGGACAGGAGATAAAGAGGGCACATGAGTGAGAGAGAGAGGGGAGGGATACATAACATAGTAGATAAACATGTACACTATAGATTTACACTTTGAACCTTTGATGGAGAGGACAGCTGGATATACAAATTAAAAGACTAGGAAAGACACACTTATTTTTTAGATTTTCTAGTCTATACAACATTTGACCCTTACTTAAATGCCTCTCTGATTTCCTTGACTTTGTTGTGTATGATGTGTGTGTGTGTGTGTGTGTGTGTGTGTGTGTGTGTGTGTGTGTGTGTTCATTAGAGCCTGTATTATTGCTACTGGGAACTGCGTGTGTCTGGTGACGTGGTGAGGAGAGATAGGGAGGGGAGAGACGGAAGGTGGAGGAGGGGAGAAAGGGGGGGGGGGGAGAGAGAGAGAGAGAGAGAGAGAGAGAGAGAGAGAGAGAGAGAGAGAGAGAGAGAGAGAGAGAGAGAGAGAGAGAGAGAGAGAGAGAGAGAGAGAGAGAGAGAGAGAGAGAAAGTCGATATATATCCATCGTAAGTACTTTGAACACTATGAAAGCTAATCGTTAACTTACCATTTATCATCTCTTTCCCTCTCTCCTTCTCGCTCTCCCATCCTCCCTCCCTCCACCCCCCTCCACTCCCCTGAAAACCTCAAGATCATTAACAAGTTCAATTTCCTCGCCACCAAACAGCTTCCGGCGCCTCCTGCCCTGCCCTGCCTCACTCTCTCCCTCGTTATCCCGCGTCTTCACCCTTACCTGCGAGCCTCAATCCAGTGGCGAACACGTCTCATATTTTAATTACGGGAAGCGCTCACCACACTTCAGTAAGCCAGGAGGAGGAGGAGGAGGAGGAGGAGGAGTGGGGGAGAAAAGGAGGTGGGATATGGAAGATGAAAAAGAAATCTCCAGGTTGAGTGAATGTGTGTGTGTGTGTGTGTGTGTGTGTGGCTACTATGTGTGTGCGTGAGCGTGTATGTGTGTAAAGATAAGTGTATGTGCGTGTGTATTTCTATCAAAAGACGTGAAATGGAATAAAAATAATAAAAAAAGTTAGGAGGAGGAGGAGGAGGAGGAAAAAGCAGAGACAGAAGAAGAGGCAATACCAAGAGAGAAGAGAAGGAAAGGGGAGTAGGAAGAGACGAATGGAAGGTAAAAGGTAAAAAAAAAATAGATATATATATATGTAAAAAACAAGAAAAACGAAAACGCCTAACGAGTGTGTGTGTGTGTGTGTGTGTGTGTGTGTGTGTGTGTGTGTGTGTGAGTGGAGTTCGTGTCATATCGTCGTCGTCGTTGGCGGCTATAAATAAATTCAAGGTCAGCTGACATCAAAACATCTCAACATGCAAATGAAGGCGCGGGAAAACACCGTCGCGGCCACAATGACATCACAGGTGGTGTTTTGCATTGGCTGAAGAGTAATTTGTTCATAACACTAAGGAGGAAGAAGACGAGGGAGAAGGGGAAAAAAGAAAAAGAAGGAGCCGCAGAGAGATGTAGAGAAAGAGAAAGAAGAGGAAAGGAGAAAGAAGACGCAGCAAAAAGATGGAGAGGAATAGGAAAAGGAGGAGAAGGGAGGATGGGGTAGGAGGAAGAGAAAGTGTAGGAAAAGAAGGAACAACATAGAAAAAATAGGAAGGACTAGAAAGAGAAGGAGAAAGAGAAGGTGAGAGATGGGGGGAGGAGGAAAAGGAGGAGAAAAAAGGAGCAGCAGAAAGATAGGGAGCAGTAGAAAAGGAGAAGTAGGAAGAGAAGATGAAAGAAGGGAGAGGAAAAAAGAGAAGAAGGAAAAATGGGAGCAACAGAAAGATGTATAGGAATAGGAATAGAAGAAGGAGAAAGAGAGGGAGGAAGAGGAGGAGGCGTAAGAGGAAAAGCAGGGTAAGGGGAAACACTACAGATAAGAGGAAGAGGAGGACGAAGAAGTGCAGATGAAGGAGGAAGAAACGGTGGAGAGAGAGAGAGAGAGAGAGAGAGAGAGAGAGAGAGAGAGAGAGAGAGAGAGAGAGAGAGAGAGAGAGAGAGAGAGAGAGAGAGAGAGAGAGAGAGAGAGAGAGAGAGAGAGAGAGAGAGAGAGAGAGAGAGAGAGAGAGAGAGAGAGAGAGAGAGAGAGAGAGAGAGAGAGAGAGAGAGAGAGAGAGAGAGAGAGAGAGAGAGAGAGAGAGAGAGAGAGAGAGAGAGAGAGAGAGAGAGAGAGAGAGAGAGAGAGAGAGAGAGAGAGAGAGCGAGAGAGAGAGAGAGAGAGAGAGAGAGAGAGAGAGAGAGAGAGAGAGGAAATCTCATGCGAAAAATGTTACAAAGGACGCATAGAAAAAGTTTAATGAAGAAGAGAATGAGATACGAGAAAGGTTCAATGAATATGTAAATGTGTGATGAGTGGGGACGAAGGGAGGAGGAGGAGGAGGAGGAGGAGGAGGAGGAGGAGGAGGAGGAGGATGAGGAAGAGGAGGAGGAGGTTAGAAGAAGGAGGAAGAAGCAAGAGAAAGAAGAGAAAGGCAATACCAAGAGAGGAGGAGGAAAGTGGAGGAAGAGAGGATGGGAGGTAAAGGAAAGCGAGAGAAGGAAGGAGGGAAGGAAGGAGATGAACAAAGTGTAGGAAGAGACGATGGGAGGTAAAAGGTAACATGCGAGAAGGAAGGAAGGAAGGAAGGAAGGAGAGAGACAAGGAAGGAAGGAAGGTAGGAAGATGGCATCACTTCAAAGTTCCTCTTGATTCTTGTGAAGGACTACGTTGAGGACCTGAGGAGAGGAGAAGAAGAGAAGAAGGAGAAGAGGAGGAGGAGAGGCTGGTGCTTGTGAGAGATAGGACTGGAGGAGATGAAGAGGAGGAGGAGGAGGAGGAGGAGGACAAGACGAAGAAGAAGAGGAGGAGAAGAGGAGGGCATCAGAATAACACGAAGTTGGGGACTAATTGTGTGGGTTGGTGTGTTGTGTGTCGGCTCCGGGCGGGCAGAGGCCTTGGCGCTGGGTCCGTCCGTGTGTGTGTTACTCTGAATTATATTGAGGTCCCTTAGTTTTGTCTCCCTTTATTGCGTCTGTGTTTAAGAAGAGAAAAAACAATAATGCCTGGAGGCACACAAATTATGGTAAATCTAATTATGATAAGGTTGCAGTTTTCACGTCTAAAAATAAACTTTTATAATACTATTGGTTTAAGTTTTGATAATCTTACTACTATTTTTCTGCTACTACTAATACCACTACTACTACTACTACTACTACTACTACTACTACTACTACTTTTATTTCTACCACTATCATTATTACTATTACAATTTCTATTACTGACTGCTATGGGCATGCAATAACAAATATTTTTTTCTCTCGCTCTTTCTCTGCGTGTGTATTTCGATAAGAAAGCAGATTATTCGCTTCTTTTTCTGTCTCGTGTTTACCTAAGGAGGAAGTATCGTTGATTTACAAAAACTTCGACTAATTGGTGCAAGGAGAAAAAAATAGCTTGTGTTTAGGTGCTGTGTGGATGTACAGCATGGTGAATTCTCTCTCTTCCTCCTACCCTCCTTCTCCCTTTCCCTCTCCCTCTCCCTCTCTCTCTCCCTCTCTCTCACGGCCGCGGGATCAGACAGCATCAGCCCCTCACAAACTTGGGTTATCTCTTTCGGGCCGACTTGCAATTCCTTCAGTCCGTCTCGATTCATGATTGGTCTGGCGGGGATGCTGCCGCTGTTCTTGTATTGCGTCGGGCGGTTAAGGGCTCAGGGCTTCGGGGTTTGGGCGGGCGGGGCTCAGAGGGCGGTGCGCGCGGCTTGACCCAGGGGCATCAATCACCCGCGCTCAATCCTGGTGGTGGGTAGCCTGCAACGAGGGAACTTTGCACGGCTCTACGCCAACTGCAGGCCGATGCGTCTTGCTGTCTCGAGGTGTATCTCTTTATCCCTCTTCTTTTATCTTCAGCCTCTTACTCGTCTTCCTCCTCCTCCTCTTCTTGATTCTCTTTTCCTCTTCATACCCTGATGTTCTTTTCTTCTTTTCTGTTTATATTTGGTGGTGGTGTTTTTTGGTGTTTTTCTAGTCGTGGTTGTGTTCGATGTTGATGTTCTAATCGTTTTGGTTGTTGTTGTAGTTGTTCTCTTAGTAATTGTTGGTTTTCACTTTGATTCCTGTTTTGTTGTTTCAGTTGTAGTTGCTCCTCTTCTGATTGTTGTCGTCTCGTCGTTTTTGATGACTTAGTTGTTTTTGTTTTTGTTCTTATTCTTGTTCCCGTTCCACTTTTTCCTCTTCTCCCTCAGCTATCATTTTTCCTGTTTGTGAAGTATCCTACTATAACAGTCGCGTGCGTACATATATGTTTGTTTGTTTCCGTGCATATGTGTGTGTGTGTGTGTGTGTGTGTGTGTGTGTGTGTGTGTGTGTGTGTGTGTGTGTGCGCGCCCGCGCGCGCACTCACAGAGCTTTTACTTATATATATTCGACTATACATCCGCATTCTAACGAATAAAATACATAAAAATAAAGTGGAACTTTTTAGTACATTATACTACCAAGTAAAACAAAAATGATACCCTCATTTTACCTCCTAAAGTTTACATAAAAATGTAGGAAAAGAAAGTTACGAAAAAAATCAAAAAACACTGCGACGAAAAAATCACTTTTTTACGCCGCCAAGTTTGAACGAAAGAATGTAATAAAGTTTTTTTGGGAGAAATATTTGATTCCACCTTCCTTGTTTCCAGCCTGTGATTCCTGCATACTTGAAGGCGTCACAGCAGGTTAATTAGCCACGTCTTTTTGTTTCCTTCACATCTGCAAACCGGTCTTTCGGGGCAGCGGGGAGCAGAAGAAGAACGATGAATGAACACGTCAAACATGCCATAAAGGGGAAACTTAGAAAAAAAAACCTTACCCATATAAGGAGGAGGGCATTGGCAACGAGATGGGAAAAACATGTTTAGAACAAATTACAAAAAATACGAAACTCTCGTCTTGCAGCTTAACTTACCGGGAAAAAGTTTGGCTCGGAACTCCCCCAAGTCATAATTTATTCAGAGTCTAAACACGCGCTTAAGCTTCCTCCTCCTCCTCCTATTCCCCCTCCTCCTCCTATTCCCCCTCCTCCTCCTCCTCCTCCTCCTCCGCGCCCAGCCCCCGTCCTCACACATTCCCTTTATCACTTCGCACTCTGCCTACTTATGCTGTGATGTAATTTCTCTCTCGCACTCCTTTTATTACTTCGCGCTCTGCCTACTTTCGCTGCGAGGCACTCTCTCAACACCCCACTTCTTGCTTTCTTACGTCTTGATGCTTATTTTGCCTACATGGTGAGGAAATAGAGAAAGGAAGTAGAGAGAGAAAGAGAGAGAAAGGAAGGACGAGGAAGGAAGGAAGAGGGAAGGGGGAGGGAGGAACGAAGAGGGAGGGAAGTAAGATAGAGAAAGGAAAGAGAAAGGAAGATAGGGAAAGAGACGGGAAGGAAGGAGGGAAAAGGGAGGGAGGTAAGGTAGAGGGAGGAAGGAAGAGGAAAGGAAGGAAGGAAGAGGGAGGGATGTAATGGAGTGGGAGGAAGGAGAGAGAGAGAAGAGGAAGGAAGGAAAGAAAAGGGGGGAAGGAAGGAAGAGAAAAATACACAAAGAAACATCAATTTATCCCTAAGAAGAAGAGCTTGGAGGAGGGTTGGAGGGATGGAAGTAAAGAGCTCAGTCATAGTCTCTTTCTTTCCTCCATTCCTCCCTTCCTCCCTCTCTCCCTCCCTTTCTTCCTTATTCTTCCTTATCCTCTTTTCCCCTCCTTTAATTCCGTCTCTAAGGCCTTCCATCTCTTCATCCCCTCTTCTTACTTTTTGTCTTAAACTCCCATCATGTTTTGTTTCTCCATTTAGGCCTCCCTCCCTCCCTCCCTCCCTGTACTTCTACCTCCCCCCTCTTTCCTCCCCTCTATGCCACACAAGTATTCCTTTTAATATTTATAATCTCTTTCCTTATCTTTATTATTCTGTCCCAACAAACCGATTCCTTTTTTCGTCCCTTTCTGCCTTTTGTTTTCTATCGTTCTCTCTAAAGTTTTTTAATCTATTTCCACATCTTTAGTCTCATTATTACATTTTTCATCCTCTCTGCAGTAAAGTTTGGCCACCTCAAAGAGAGAGAAAGAGGAAGAAAGGGGGACTCTTTTCCTCTTTTCAAATCCATACCTTTCTCATTTTCCACCTCCACTTTTCTTCCTCCATACCTCTCTGTATTTTTCTCTCACTCATTCCTTTCCCCCTTTCTTTTTCCTTTTTTCAATCCTTTTCCACACTCGATTCTATACTTTTCTTACCACAAGTGTCCCTTCTTTAAATCCTTCTTTCTTCTTTGATTACTGTTTTGTGTCTCCCTCCAACTTCATCTTTATTTCCATTATCATAACTTTTCTCTCTGCTCTGCCATCATCAACCTTTGCAGTACTTTTTCATTTATTAGTAAGTTCTCCTTCCACTCACTCTCCCTGCCCACGTATTTTCCCCTTTCTCATTACTCCCTTCTTCCTATCTTATTTCCTTCCTTCTTCCATCCTCTCTACCTACATACTCTCCTCCTTTTCAACTTTTTTTCAATACTTCCTCATTCTTATATTCTTCCACCTTCTCTACCCACGCATTCTCCCCTCTCGACCTATTTCACAACTTCCTCGTTCCTTTCATATGTCCTTCTCACACCCTTTCCATCCACGTATTCTCTCTTTCAAAATATATCCAGTTTTTCCTCCTTTCTTATACCCTCCTTCGACCCTCCCTACTCCCATAGCCCTTTATTCACTTCCTCCCTCCCTCCGCCCCTTCTTCCCCGTGCAGGCCTCATGGAGAGCCTACATAAATAACAACGAGGTATAGGGCTGAAAAATGAGGGTAAATGAGCCCATACAAAGGGACGGAGGGAACACTACTCATGAACGCGGCGCCCCTTCTCGATGCTCCCTTTTTTCTTCCCCTCCTCTCGTTCACTCTCTTTTTCTGTTTGTTTTCTGTTTTGTTTGCCTCTGTGTTCTTTTTTTTTCTAGTCCTCATTAAACCGTTTTGATGCTGGTTTTCTTATTTCGTTTTTCTTCCTTTGGTGTTCATCATTTTTTTTTATTTCATTGTTTATTGTCCCACTTCTTTTTCATTCTTCTTTGCTATGCTTCTTTTTCCCTTTACCTTTTTTTCTTCTTTTCTTTATACTTCCTGATCCTTCCCTTTCTCTCTCTCCCTCACTCGTTTGCTCCCTCCATTTCTCTTGTACCTCCTTTTCCCACTTTATATTTTATCTTTCCGTCTTTTCCATTTCCTCTCTCTCTCTCTCTCTCTCTCTCTCTCTCTCTCTCTCTCCTTTGCTTTCCCTTAAGAGCTACATGTTTTTATTCACTTAATTTTGTCTTTTTTTCTATGTCTGTAGGTGAAACACTAATAACTGCGTATCAAGGGATTTGTATAGTAAGAAATTCGTAAAGCAAACCACTTACGCAACGAGACATTCACATAGTAAGATATAAATAGTTCCAAGGTAAAAGATAGTTGTCGACTGTGAATTCCCTTACTTTAGCGAGGTGTATTTTTGACTTTATAAGAAAAATATCGTGAAAATTTGAGATCCACCATTTACTTTTTTTTCCTTTCGTGTTACTTTTGCAGCTCGAGAAAGAAAAAAAAAAAAACGAGATCAAAGAGGACGCATAGAGCAAATCGAAAACATGTCTTGGAAGTTTTGCCTTGAATGAAATGTTGGAAATGGTGATGGTGGGGAGGTGGAGGGGGGAGTGGTGGTGGCGGTGGAGGGGGAGTGGTGGTGGTGGTGGTGGAAATAGTGGTGGTGGTGGGAAGTAGGAATGAAGATAGTGGTGATTGTGGTGGTGGTGATGGTGGTAGTGGTGGTGGTCGTGAAAAAAAAGAGGAGAAAAAAAAGAAGGTCGAGGAAGAGGAGAAGGAGGAGGAAGAAAAAGAGGGCAAAGAACATCAAAGAAGAACAAGAACAACAAGAAAAAGAATCTCTCTCTCTCTCTCTCTCTCTCTCTCTCTCTCTCTCTAACTAACACCTGCCTACTTTGCTCTCTTTCCTCCATTCTCCCTCCTCCTTACCTCCCTTTCTTCCTTCAGCCTCTCATTCTCCCTCCTCCTTACCTCCCTTTCTTCCTTCAGCCTCTCATCCTCCCTCCTTCACCTCTCCTCCTCCTGAGTCTTCATGAGGCGAGAGGAACGACACACACACACACACACACACACACACACACACACACACACACACACACACACAGACACAGACACACACACTCATTTTCTTTCCTTTATGTTCTATTCCTTTCCAATTCTTTCCCCATTTTTTAATATTTTTTCCTGTTCTTTCGCCTTCAAGTTTCCTTCATTTCCTTTCTTCTCTTCCTTTTTCTTTAGTCCTTTTTTTTTTCCTTTCGTTTTGCTGTTCTTTCACCTTAACTTTATCTTCATTCCCTTATCTTTTATTTCCCTTTTCAATAATTTCGTTTCCTGTCCCTTCTATTCCCTTCATTCGCTTTTTTTCACCTCCTCGTTTTCCTTCATATTCTTATCCTTCTAACGTTAAACAAAAACTCATCCTCTTTCCTTACGCCTCCCCCTACTAAACACACACACACACACACACACACACACACACTCCATGGCAGCAGCCTCTTCAGCTACTCGAGTCTCAGAGTGTTCGGGGCGACAACCAACTTCGAGCTAACTTTTCCAAGCATCTTTGAGCTGCGCTAGAAAATTTAACCCCCGGGTGTAAGCTAAGCCTCTTTATATGAGCCTCCAAGCTTAAGTCCAAGGCCGAGGGCTTAGACCACGGCCTGCTCCTTAGCCGTTCTTATGCCCGAGTGGTGGTGGTGGTGGTGGTCTTGGTTGGTGTGAGTTTGGTGGTGGTCTAGTGGTCTGGGGACGCACACGCACACACACACACACACACACACACACACACACACACACACACACAGACCAGCGATATATTAAACTAACAAACAAGTCTATAGTGGAGCAAAAATGGAGCCGCGAAAAAAGTTTGAAAACGTAAATACATGGAGGTTATACAGGAGCGCTCATGGGAAAATAAAAAAAAGATAAATATAATCCGAGTTAAAAAAAAGAAGAAAATAATAACCTGGCTTGGGACACAGAGAAAACAAGAAAAAACAAACGGAAGAAAGAGACAAATAAGAAAAATAAAAAGCTCATGTTAAAAGGGAGAGAAGTAAAAAATGACAACCTAGCTTAGAGAGAATGGCAAGCAAGAAAAATAAAACGAAAGAAAAGAACGAACAAGAAAAGAAACATAAACTTCGTGTTACAAAAGAAGGAGGGAGAGAGAAGCAAATCATAACAACCAAGATCGGAGCGAAGCGAAAGCAAAATAAAGAAAAACGAAACAAAAGAAAGAAAAGAGTGAGTGAAAGACAAGACTCGGGGATTCCTAACACAACATTCATATCAATCCCAACACATGACACACACAGAAAAAGGCTTTACGTAAACATGAATAAAACAAAACCACGGTAAGGTAAAAAAAAAAAAAAATAAGTAGCGGTAACAGTATCACATTCTCTTGCTTCTTTTTAACACAAGTCTCTGTGTGTGTGTGTGTGTGTGTGTGTGTGTGTGTGTGTGTGTGTGTGTGTGTGTGTGTGTGTATCCAGAGGGATTACATCAAGAGACTTATATTGCGAACGAAATCTCGGCAGTGCATCATTTTAACCTGATTGTATTCTTTTTTTTTTTATGAAGTTGATGGAGATACAGTTTTTACTCTCTCTCTCTCTCTCTCTCTCTCTCTCTCTCATGTTATCCAATCCCTTTCCTTCCCCCTCTGTTTCCTCATCTTTCTTTTCCTCCTCCTCCTTCTCCTCCTCCTCCTACTCCTCCATCTAATCTCTCTCGCTCTATCCTCTCTAACACATTTTTCCTCTTCCAAATATATGAAGTGTGTAGTGTGATGAGAGAGAGAGAGAGAGAGAGAGAGAGAGAGAGAGAGAGAGAGAGAGAGAGAGAGAGAGAGAGAGAGAGAGAGAGAGAGAGAGAGAGAGAGAAAGTGCTGGCGTGGGTGTCGAGCTGATGACGAAGAACAACTTTCAGGAGACACTTATGAGAGGGAGAGGAAGGGAGGGAGAGGAGGGGAGGGAGAGGAAGGGAGGGGAGATAAAAGGAAAAAAATAAAAGGGAGAAATATAGAGGGAGAGAGACAGAAATATAGAGGGAGAGAAACAGAAATATAGAAGGAGAGAGGGAGAGATACAGAGGGATAGAAGAGAAGGAAAGGGTAGAGAAAGGAAGAGTAAATAAAAGGGATAGGGAGTTTATATAGAGAGAAGGGAGGAACGATGTAAAAAAAAAGGAATGAAAGAAGGAAGAAAGAAAGATGGATAAAAGGAGAAGAAATGTGAAGAGCGTAAAGATTGTAGGAAAGATAACAGTAAAATAAGAGTAAATAAAAAGGAAAGGAGAGTAGATAGAGAGAAAGAGAAAGATTAATAAAAAGTAGGGAGAATGGTAAAGTGGAAGAGGAGAAATGGATAAGAAAAGAAAAAAGAACGAAAAGAAAAATAATAGGAATGGAAAAAATTTAAAGAAAACAGAAGAGGAGAAGAAGGAAGAAAAAGGAAAGAAAGAAAAAGCAGAAAATGTGTAAGGAGAGGAAGAGATGAATGAAAAAGAGGGAGGGAAAAACTGTGGGAGAGGGAGATGACGGGAGGGAAACATGATATAAGGAGAGAAGGGAAGGAAAGGAGGGAGGGAGGGAGGGAGCGAGGAAAGAGGAAGAGAGGGGGAAATATCGAGGGAGAGAATGATGGAGCGAGGGAGATGAAGAGAGCATAAAAAGGAAATAAGGATGGAGATAGGGAGGAAGGGAAAGAGTATGAAAAACGGGAGGAAGGGAGAAAAGGGAGAATAAAGACAGAAGAAGGAACGGAGGGAGGAAGAACGGGAGTAAAGAGTAAAGGAGAGATTAGGAGAAAATAGGAGGATAAAAGTTTCACAAAGTTTGGATTTAAGGGAAGAAAGAGGGAATAAGGAAAAACGAGAGAAAGGGAGAAGGAGAAGAAGAGAAAGGAGATGAACATAAAGAAAAGTGAGAAAACTGAATGAAAGAATGGATAAAAAAGTAAAACAAAAGCAGAAAAAAATGGAGAAAGGAGGGAAAAGGGAATAACCGAGGGGATGAGAGGAAGTAAAAGGGGGAGGAAGAGATGGAGGAGAGAGGGGAAGGGAGGAAAGGAGGAAAGAGAGAAGCTGTTTAGATGTAGATCAGAAGATGACAAGATGGTAGTGTGTGTGAGTGTGTGTGTGAGAGAGAGAGAGAGAGAGAGAGAGAGAGAGAGAGAGAGAGAGAGAGAGAGAGAGAGAGAGAGAGAGAGAGAGAGAGAGAGAGAGAGAGAGAGAGAGAGAGAGAGAGAGAGAGAGAGAGAGAGAGAGAGAGAGAGAGAGAGAGAGAGAGAGAGAGAGAGAGAGAGAGAGAGAGAGAGAGAAGAGGAAGGAGAAGAGAGAGATAGCACGAGTTTGTTCAGAAAGGCAAAGTGAAGGGGTGGGAAGGTTAGGTAAAAATCTGAAGGGGAGGCAGATGAAAGTGTAAGATGAGAGGGGCTGAAGAGGGCTGTAGAGGCGAGAGCGATGAAAGTGGTAACCGGATGTGGGAATAAGGGATGAGAGGGAGAGAAAGAGAAAGAGAGTGGGAAAACGTGTTTGTAAGAGGCATCAGAAGAGTTGAAAGGAGAGAAAAAGGTGTGAATGAGAGGACCTAAGAGAAAGGAGGAGAGAAGGAGAGGGAGAGAGGGACAAGGGTAAATGGAGGAGGAGGCGACAGGTGTGTGCGTGTGTGTGTGTGTGTGTGTGTGTGTGTGTGTGAAAGGTGAAGAATAGGGAGACGTGAGATGACAAAGGGACGCAAGCACAAAGGAACGAGGCTTAAATTGACGCCAAGGACTGTTCGTAAATGTGCGTGGGAGGGAGGAAGAGGGAGAGCGAGAGAGAAGAGGAAGTCATATGACATTCTGAACATTTGTAGTTCCGAGTATAACCTTTGTCTCACCTTCTATAGTGACACACAGAGGTGGATATCACACGGCTCACAGGTTAAAGTCCCCATACGTATTTACATATATCCGTTTAACAGTATGAGAAGCTCTTAATAAAAGCCACACCAACCTTGAAGTACTCACACGATAGGAAGAGTGTCAAGCTTATCTGTGACTGAAAAAAGCACTACAGAAAAAAAAAAAAAAACAATTATATGAAGAGAAACAATTAAAACTCAGTGAGATTGATGTGCTAGATTGATAGATAGATAGACATAGATATACACAGAGAAAGCAAGGGAAGGCAACCAAGATACACGGACAGAAGAAGGAAGAGAAACAAGGAACACGATAAACAAAGAAGAATAAAAAGAACACGAGAAAGGTGCAACAAAATCCCTTCCTTTGAGAGTCGACGTACTAATTGAAGGCCGACAGGTGTGTTCCTATTCCTGGCGACACACCTGGCGATCACTCAGCTCAGGGCCTCGTTGTGTGTAGGTCAGTCAGTCAATCAGTTAGTCAGTCACTCACTCACTTTTTCACTCAATCAGTCAGCCACGAACGTATTCATTCTGTCATTCAGCCAATGAGTCAGTTAGTCAGTCAGTCAGTAAGTCAGTCATTCCATTCGATCAGTCAGTCATGCGTTGTTCAATCAATCAGTCAGTTAGCCAGTTAGTTGTTCAGTTATTCATCTACGCTCTTATTCAGTCTTTCAGTCAGCCAGTCAGTCGGTTATTCAGTCAGTCAGTTAGTCAGACAGTCATTCGATCATTCAGTCACGCAGTATTCAATCTATCAGTCAGTCATCCAATCAGTAGGTCAGTCTCCTCCAGTCTTCTGTAACTCCACTTTAAGAACAGTTTTGCAGACACCCTAATCTCCTCCTATGACCTGATGTTTTGGATACATAATGACACACTCTAAATGTCTTTTTCTGTCAATACTCAGCTAGTGTTAATCCCTACCTCTGTTGATCTGTTGCTGCCTGTGTCTGTGTCTCTGTCGGTCTGTCTATCTTTCTCTCCTCAACTAGTGTTTATCTCTGTCTATTGATGTGTGTGTCTGTCCCTGAGCCTGCTTGTGTCTGTCTGTCTTTCCTCTCATCCTCAGTAACAGTCACACACGTAGCAACACCAGCCATCCCCCCCTCACCTCCTCGTCCCTCCAGAGTCATGCTTCCAACGTGAGAGCCTCTGGTGGCCGCTCAAAGCACCAGACAGACAGCCCAAAGCCTCCGGAACCACCCTTTTCTCCATGCTCGGTACAGGTCGACGCCGCACTCCACATCACAGTTTACGGCCATTAATAAGAGTAACTTTTATTGCATTCATCCATATGTGTCTCCGCCGCGGCCATTCCACGTTGAAGGTTTGCTGGGAATGACCGAAAGCCTTGCCTGTTCTGTACCTTTCCCTTTCTTTTATTTTTTTATTTTTTTTATTAATTTTCTGCTTCTCTTCCACCTGCCCTTTTCCTTCCTTCCTCCTGCTACCCGTTTTGTTCCTCTCTCATCTTCTCTGCTATCCCTCGCCTTCCCTTCTGCTTGCCTCCCTTGTTCTTTTTCCTCCATTTTTTTTCCCACTCCCTGCTTCTTTTCTACACCCCTCCACCCTTCCTTCCTCCTCCTGCTTGCTCGTCTTTCCTCTTCCTCCCTATATTCCTTTCTTCCACTCTCTGCTTCTCTTACACCCCTCCCCCCATTCTGACCTGCTAGCCCATCTTATACTTTCATTTTACACAGTCTGTTTCCCTCCTGCTTGCTCGTCCTGTTCCTCTCCCTCCCTTTATTCTTTTTCCACCCTCTGCGTCACCTCAGCCACCCCACCCCTTCCCTCCTCCTGGTCCTTCGTCTGTCTTATTGTTAGTGCCTCTGCCATTGCTACTTCAGTGTCACGGGCGCTAATATTTATGTCTACGGCCATCACCACAGCCGTCACTGCTCTCACTTGCAAAACCATGACTGTCACTGCTGCCATAACCACCGCCACTACTTCACCTCCCGCCACCACCACCACCACCTCCACTACAGCCATCACCGTCCATTACTCTACCCTTCGTGCCAGACCATGTTCGAAGGTCGCTTGTTCAGTACCGCCGTGTTGTAGAAGCTGTTAGTATTATATAATTATTCATGAGGTGTTGATGATAAGAAAATTGGTGCCTGTCGATTCTACGCGTAACATAAAACAGGTGAAACTATCTTTAGGCATTTTACGTATATATTAATAAAGCTTTCTTCAACGCTATTGTCTTTAATCTCAATAACTTGGGCATCAACAACAACATTAGAAGTAACAGTTAACAGCAGCAGTCTAAGCAGCAGCAGAGGAATCATCATCATCATCATCAAAACAACAATCTAGCTACAGAAGACACACACGTGGCGCAAAGAATGGTTCCAGCTTCGCCTCAAACATTGCTGAGGCGCCAACATCAAATATCACAAATCCATCACCAGCGACGCTCACAACTGCCTTCCCTTCGGACCGCATGAGCCAGGCTTCGAAGTTTACGTCCCACCGTGAGTTGGTGAGGACATGATACTCTTCGGAGCCGCCGCCTGCGAAATGTCATAAAACTGTTTGGACGGATGCGTTTGGCAGAAGGCACTCCACGCGATCCACTTCCTCTCTGAGCCCAACAAAGCACATGTATTTTCTGCTTCTTACGATTTCAGTTCCTTCAAGAGGGAAGCGTTAGACACCTCTAGAGCTGTATGTATTGATCTCATTAAGGAATTTTGTGTCCCGGGGTAATGGTTTCTCACCTGCTACAGACACAAGGCCCAACTGAACGAAGATGAGTATATCGACGCGCAGCTTTAACGTTTGAGCATTTTTGTCTTAGTGTGGTTTCTTGAACAGATAAAAAGGATGGCTAAGTGTCCTCCAATCCAAACAACGTGACTAATACGTGTACTTTACCTTGGCTGATTTTGACGTCCATCCTGCTGGTTACATCGATCACTGAAAAAAAAAAAATAATATATATCAAATAAGATGTAGAAATACCGATGTGTGTGTGTGTGTGTGAGAGAGAGAGAGAGAGAGAGAGAGAGAGAGAGAGAGAGAGAGAGAGAGAGAGAGAGAGAGAGAGAGAGAGAGAGAGAGAGAGAGAGAGAGAGAGAGAGAGAGAGAGAGAGAGAGAGAGAGAGAGAGAGAGAGAGAGCGCATGCGTCTGCAACATATATCTTTTTCTTTCAGGTTTTTCTAAGAGGATCAGGAAATTTTAGGCCTAACAACGCATAATGTTATCTATACATTTTAATTTAATCGCTCTTCAGCACCTCTTCCCGCTGCTCCCTCTGATGAATATCCCTCCCCTCGCCCTCCCTTTCTCTCCCCTTCCTTTCCCTCCCCTCCCCTCCCCTCCCTTTCCTCCCTTTTTTCTATGGGCGAGCGTCTTCCTTATTCATCACTTAATCTTTTTATCGGATTCCCTTATCTCTATCGTCTTCCTCTCGGCCGTCCATTCATCCCTCTTACTCACTAACTCCTTCAGCGCTGCCAAATCCGTCCTCTTTTTTTTTTTTTGCTTTTCTCTCTCTCTCTCAGCACCTTTCCCAAACTTGTTCTTCATTCTTTTTTATATAATCAATTTCTTCTCGTTTATCTAGTTATCTTTCCTTCGCCTTTACTGAATCTCTCTTTTTCGACTGTGTAATTTCTTTTTTATTTCTTTTCAATTGTCTCTATCTTATTTTTTCCTCTGTTTTCTGCTATTCATTAACCTCCCTTAGTCTCGTTTGATCACCCTTCCCTTCTTCTTCTCTCTCTTTCTCCCTCTTTACTCCTCCGAGGCTAAAATTAGGGCAGGTATTCCTATTTACCTTCATTCCTTCACTTCCTCCTCCTTTCCTCATCCTTCCCACGCTTCACTCTTCCCCTTCCTCCTTCCATCCTTTTATATCCCTTTTCCCCTCACTTTCCTCGCGCCCAAACCCTACTCGCCTCTCCTTCCCTCCCTTTTACCTTCATAAAAAGTCATCCCTTCCAGCTCCCCTCACTAAGCCATACTTCACTCTCTCTTTCCCCTCACACACCTTTTTTTTCTTCCCTTCCTCCTCCTCTTGCTCTTCCTTTATGTCCCCTCTTTCTCCTACCCAACACGAGCTCTCCATTCTATCTTCCTCCCCTTACACTCTCCTTTCCCCTCGCTCTCTCTCTCCCCTTTCTCTCACTTCCCTTCCCCTTGCAGAGTGTCACTTTCAACAACACAATGGTCCATTCACCAGCCGGCATCAGCACACACACCTTGCCTTCCCTTCCTTTACATTGCCTTGCCTAGCCTTCCCTTCCCTTATATTGTCTTGGCTAGCCTTCCCTTCCTTTCACTTCTCTTACACCGCCTTGCCTTCCCTTCCCTTCCATTGCCCTGCCTAGCCTTCCCTTCCTTTCCCTCCCTTGTCTTGCCTTGCCTTGCCTTCCCTTTTGGTTATTACAATTATATATACACTATGTATTGGTAAAGTTGGGGGCATAGGCTAAGCTGTGCGTGGCCTCGGTGCTCATCTCCGTATCTCTATCCCTTGAACTTGTGGAGGATGCGAACCGACTACCCTGAGACACGCGGTAAACAAGATATCCGGGAGAGAAAAAGAACGAAAAGAAGAAAATGAATAAAACCATTACAACAACAACAACAACAACAACAACAATAACAACAGGATGAAACTCATATACAAAGACACCATCCAGCTCACAGCCCCCAACAGACAAACATCAAAACATAACGAAATAAAAACCTTACTGATAGCCAGGGGAAGGAAAGGGAAGGGAAAGGAAGATACGGGGAGGGAAGGGAAGAAATGGGATATGAAAGAAAGAGGAAAGAATATACTTTTTTTTAGTAGACGAGAGAAGAGTTTAAACTGATCGGAGGGAGGATAAAGTGAAGGATACGGAAAAAAAAAGAGAAGTGAAGGGAAGTGAACTGATATAAAATGAAGTACGATGAAGTGAAGTAAAGAGAAAGATAAAAAAAAGTGAATCAAAGGTGAGAAAAGAAAAAAAGAATCTGAAAATAATGTAAAACGGACAGCATGGGAACACACAAAAAAAAAGGAAAAATGATTAAAAAAGAAAAAGAAATGAAAAATAAGAATAAATAATAAAAAAAATAAAACAAAAAAAAGGAGCTTCATGGGAGACAGTTCAGCCTTCTCGTTGTGGTGTGTGTGTGTGTGTGTGTGTGTGTGTGTGTGTGTGTGTGTGTGTGTGTGTGTGTGTGTGTGTGTGTGTGTGTGTGTGTGTGTGTGTGTGTGTGTGTGTGTGTGTGTGTGTGTGTGTGTGTGTGACTGTGTGTGTGTGTGTGTGTGTGTGTGTGTGTGTGACTGTGTGTGTGTGTGTGTGTGTGTGTGTGTGTGTGTGTGTGTGTGTGTGTGTGTGTGTGTGTGTGTGTGTGTGTGTGTGTGTGTGTGTGTGTGTGTGTGTGTGTGTGTGTGTGTGTGTTTTTGTGTGTGTGTGTGTGTGTGTGTGTGTGTGTGTGTGAGAGAGAGTGAGAGAGAGAGAGAGAGAGAGAGAGAGAGAGAGAGAGAGAGAGAGAGAGAGAGAGAGAGAGAGAGAGAGAGAGAGAGAGAGAGAGAGAGAGAGAGAGAGAGAGAGAGAGAGAGAGAGAGAGAGAGAGAAAGAGAATGGGCAAACGTGAGGCAGGGAGAGAGGGAGACTTGCACGAAAACGATCAAACAGGCATCAAAGAGTGGCGTAGAAAAGCAAGTGATTATGCAAGGTAAAAAGAAGAGCATTGTTGAAAAAGAGGAGGAGGAGGAGGAGGAGGAGGAGGAGGAGGAGGAGGAGGAAAATGAAGAGGAGGAAAAAGTGGGGAAAAGGGCGAAGAGAAGGAGGAGCAGGAGGCAGAGGAGGAGCAGGAGGCAGAGGAGGAGCAGGAGAAGGAGGAGGAGGAGGAGGAGGAGGAGAAAACAGGTGGAACAGGGAAGCTTATGAGAGCCTCTTTGTCCTGGAAACAAAAGAAAAAAATGTGCTTTAGGCTTTGTGCTCAAGTCTGTAAAAGCAAAGAAGAGGAGGAGGAAGGAGGAGGAGGAGGAGGCGGAAGAGGAGGAGGAGAAGAGGCCAACTCGACTCAATAGTAAGCGTCTGGCTCTCAAAACAATATGAATGTAATTTTTCTTATGCTATTTTCTAAGGACTTTTCTTTTTCTTTTCTTTCTTTCTTTTTTGCCGTTGTTGTTGTCATGTGGCTTCCTCGCGTAAATACCGTGTGTGCGCTCGGGGCTTTTTCCTCCACTAATTACAAGCAAACACTGCAAAAGAAGGCAAAGAAAAAGAAAAAAAAAAAGATGAAAGTGCATGAAGAATATCTGAAAGCGGAAAGACAACACACACACACACACACACACACACACACACACATGGAGCCCCCCCCCCTCCCCCCTTCCACATACACAGCCTCCCCTCATTAAAGAAAGTCAACTGTATACTGTAGAAAGCTAACTGTATATAGCTGTATGTAAGTGTATAGCCAATGACAGGAAGCTGGACTATATATCAAAGGCAACAGTAGCTTAAGATAGACATGAAATAAGAAAGAAAGCTAACTGTAAACTAACTATATTGCTAACTGTATAAAACCACCAAAATACACCGAGAGTAGTCAAGAATTCATACTATCTTTCTCTGCGGGCATAATTTCCAACACACACACACACACACACACACACACACACACACACACACACACAACACCACCTAAAAAATGAAGACTAGTAAATATAAGAGTGAAAGGAAGGAAGGCGAGGCTGTTTTAGTTTTGGGGAAGCTAAAATGTGTAAGACGTATTAGAACCCCGTGGAGAAGGAAAGAACCATAAAGCCTTTAAAAGATGAAGAAGAAGAAATGGCGCCGATGAAAGCAGCGATAATGATGAAGAAGGAGATGAAATAGAGAAGATGAAGAAGAAGGAGAAAGAGAAGGTGGAGGAGCAGGAGCGCCAAGGAGATAATAAAGAAATCAATCAAAAGGGAATTATAATAAAAAATAATAAAAATAAAGAAAAGAATAGACGTGAAAAATAAAAATAATAAAACAAATATGAAAGGAGACGAAACCCAATTAAATTTTGATGAACGTGGAATATAAGAAAAAGAGAAAATTGTGAAAGAAAGAAACAATATATCAAAGACTAAAGGTGAGAGAGAGAGAGAGAGAGAGAGAGAGAGAGAGAGAGAGAGAGAGAGAGAGAGAGAGAGAGAGAGAGAGAGAGAGAGAGAGAGAGAGAGAGAGAGAGAGAGAGAGAGAGAGAAAAGAAAGAAACAAACAAGAAAGAAAGAAAAAGTACGTACGAAAAGAAAATGAAAGAGAAAGAAAGAAAAAGAAAGAAAGAAACAAAGAAAAGAACCAAAGGAAAGATAAAGAAAGAAAGGAAAAGAAAAACAGGAACACAAACAGCAACACACACACATACACACACACACACACACACACACAGAGGCGCGAAAAAGAGTCTAACAAAAGAGGCAGCAAAGAGGATAAGAGGAGGGCGAAAAGAGTGAGAGGCGGAGTGAGGATGATGAATTACTCGCAGAAGGTGGCGAGAGGAAAGTATCTTTGTGAGGTGATTCTTTACGATGGTCACTTTTGGCAAGATATTGGAGGCAGGCAGCGAGGAAGGGAGGGAGGGAAGGAGGGAGAGGACGATGGAGAGGATAGAAGAGGTGGGGAAAAAGGAGGCAGGCAGCGAGGAAGGGAGAGAGGGAAGGTGGGAAGGGGGATGGAGAGGAGAGAAGAGGTGAGGGACAAGGAGGTAGGTTTGTAGGGAGGCAGCGTGGGAAGGGGGGAAGGGAAGGGGATGAAGAAGAGAGAAGAGGTGGGGGACAAGGAGGCAGGCAGGGAGGGAGGAAAAGGAGGGAAGGAGGGAGAGGAGGATGGAGAGGAGAGAAGAGGTAGGGGAGGGACAAGGAGGAGGGTGGTAGGGAGGGTGGGTGGGATGGTGTGAGGGAGGGAGGGGAGGAGATAAGGTGAGATGGTAGAAGAGAGGAAATTTTTGATGAAGGGAGAGGCGTGGTACGAAGAAGAGAAGAGGAGGAGGAAGAAAAAAAGGGAAGTAGGACAAGGGAGGAAGAAAGGGAGCAAGAGGTTAAGGGAGGAAGAAAGGATGAAAGCATTTGGGAGGATAAGAAGAGATGATAATGAAAGAGAGAGACAGAAGAGAGGAAAGTACGAAGAAGGAACGAAGGGAGGGGAAGGAGAGAGATACAAAATGAAAGAGGAAAGGAGGATGGAAGGAGAGAGAGAAGGATTATGAGAGAGAGGGAGCAGGGGACGAAGGAGGGAAAGGGTGAACGCAAGGAGGAAAAAAGGGTTTGAGGAAGGGAAGGTAAAGTCAAATACTGTTAGGACGGAGTGAGAAAGGAGGTCAGGAAGGGACGAGAGGGAGGCGAGAAAAAAATATATTGTAAAAGAAAGTGAGGAACGCTAAAAAAAATGACTAGAAGATTAGAAATGAAAATGGTAATAAAATTGCAAGTATGTATATCCAAAAAAAAAACCTTGGCAAACACACAAACACACACACATATAGATAGATAAACAGATAGACAGATCGAAAGGAAGAAAAAGATTAAAATACAGAAAGAAAAAGAATAACCAAGTAATCAAAAGGGGAAAAAAAGAGAGAAAAACAAAAGGAAAAAAAAGAAAACTGAGGAAAGAGAATAGAGAAAGATGCAGAAGACAAGATAAGGAAGAGAAAAAAATCAGGAAAAATTAGGAAGCAAGAAAAAAAGGAAAGAAAGAAAGAGCAGAAATCAAAGACAAAAAAAAAAAGAAAACTGAGGAGGAAGAAGAAAGAAAGAAAGATGTAAAAAGACAAAATAAGATGAGAAAGAGAGGGGATAAAAAAAACATCCGAGAAAAATAACATGGAAAGAAAGTGCCGAGGGAGCAAATTGGTGATGATGATGAGGGATATAAAGCCAACTCATCAGCCTTCCTCTTCCCTCATTGCCTCTCCTCAGCCCTTCTTCCTCCTCCTCCTCTTCCTCTGCTTCCTCTCTTTATCGCCACCCTCATTATCTTCAAGTAAAATATCTCAGTAAAAAAAAACTCTCCCTCTCTCTCTGTGTGTCTCTGTCTGTTCTCTCTCTCTCTCTCTCTCTTCTTCTTTCCTTTTTATCTTTCCTTTTTCTTTTTCCTCTCTTATCTATTTTCATTTCTCTCCTTTCCCTACTCTCTCTCTCTCTCTCTCTCTCTCCCCCCCACGGTGTTTCAGGTGATGGAGCAACTCAAATTTACAACATTCACGGCCGCCTCCTCCTCCTCCTCCTCTTCCTTTCTATCCTACTTCTCCCATTCGCTCTCTCATAAATTCCCCTTCTTATGTTAATTCTGTCTGGTCTCCTCTTTTTTTTTTACTTAGTTCTCTCTCTCTCTCTATCTCTCTCTCTCTCTCCAGTTCGTTTTCTATTTTATCGCTTCACGTCTCATTCTACACTCAGACTTTTCTTCCATTTTCAGTTTTTTTTCCTCTCTTCCTCTAATGCTCTTCCTCCGTCTGTCTCCCCATTACTTATTTTCTGTTTCCACTCCATTCTCATCCTTAACGTTCTTTATTTTCTTCTCGTTTTTAGTCTTCTGCTTTTTCCCGACTGCTGCTTGCTTGCTCCTCTTCGTTTTTAGTGTCTGTCTGTCTGTCTGTCTGTCTGTCTGTCTGTCTCTCTCTCTCTCTCTCCTGATGTCTTTTATTTCTATCTCCATTTCTTTTCCGTAATTCCTTTATTTCTTGTCCTTTTCAATCTCCACCATTATATTTTTTTCTTTAGCTTTGTTGTCGTCATTCCTAGTTCTACCCTTCCATCTGATCCCTTCTCCTCCTCCTCCCCCTCCTCTTCATCTTTTTCTTACTCCTTCTCTTCCATCATCTCCTCGTAATCGGATCTTGCTCTGACTGTTAGATGTGACTTCAAGGACTAAATACCTACCTGCAAAAACGCTTATACTATACCCATGTTCACTACGAGGAAATCTGTGTTTAAAAGTCGTTGCCGATCCTACCTCGTCTTAAATACACAGTGCAGTTTTGGCTTTTCAGTTATAGAAGAGTTGCTCAAGAGAGTACGCCAACGCGCCAAGAAAAAGATACATTCGTTTGAAGGCACAGTCGTACGTAGAATAACTTAAGCTGCTTTACTTCTTTGCATTAGAAAATAGAGTGTTATACAATCATTACAATTTGTGTAAGACATTAGGAAACAGGAGTGAGTTGATCGTTCCCATGCCTCTACACATTAAAGCAAGTGCATATATATTTTTTTTCTGAAGGTCATTCATTATCAAATCCCCAAAGCAGACAGCCTCGCAGTGAGCAAATAAGTCTTTCAACTGCCTAAACTTCCATGCTTTTATATTTCTAGATGTTCTCCTCCTCCTCCTCCTCTTTCTTCTCATATCGTCCTCGTCCTTTTCGTCCCTCTCCTCCTCTTCTTCGTCTTCCTCTTCATGCGTCAACTCCTCCTCCTCCTTCTCCTCCTCTTCCTCCTCCTCCTTCTCCTCCTCCTCCTCCTCTTCGTCCCTCTCCTCCTCTTCTTCGTCTTCCTCCTCCTCCTCTTCCTCCTCCTCCTTCTCCTCCTCCTCCTCCTCCTGATTCAGCCGGTTACGAAGCCTCTCTGTCTTGGGAATCACCTTTTCTCACCCTTTTACCGTCACGCTTCCCTCTCCTCGCCTATTCTTCTCTTTCCTTTATTTTTTTCTTCCATTTTTTCCTTCAACTCTTTTCTTACCCGCCTTTCCTCTCCTTTAATCTACTCCTTTCCCCCCTATCCCTCTCTCCTTTATTTTCCTCTTCCATTTTTTCCTTCGTCTTTTTTCCCCTTTCCTCCCCTTCAACCTACTCCTATCCTCCTATCCCTCTCTCCTATATTTTCTTCATTCCCTTTTTCTTTCACCTCTTTCTTTCCCCTTTCTATTCCTTTAATCTACATGTCTCTTATTCCTCTCCTATCTCCACTATTCTCCTCTCCCCTTTATTCTTTTCTTCCATTTCTTTCCTTCCACTCTTTTCTATCCTCTCCTTTTCTCTCCTCTTGTCTACGTTTCTCTTATTCCTCTCCTATTCCCCTTTCCTCTCCTCCTTTTATCTTCTTTTCTCTCATCGTTCATCTTGCTTCCCCTTCCTCTACAATATGAAGGAACAGAAGATGGAAAAGCCATAAGAGGAGAGAAATAATGGAAAGGAGTATGGATGGGAGAGTGAAGGTGGAGAAAGACAAAGAGAAAAATAGAGAAAACAAGGATATAAGTGAAGAAAAAAAGGATGGGAAGATAAGTAAGAAAAAAAAGAGGCAAATGGGAGATAAATAAAGATGACAAAAGAAGATGGAAGAAGACAAACGAGACAATGAAAGAGAAGAAAGATGAATGCAATGGTTTCTCTAAATCACCAAAACAAAAGGAAACAAAATAACAGACAACAACACATGATAAAAAGGAGAGTATTGATAAAAAAAAAAGCAATGGGAAGGGAAGGAAAGAGAGGGAGACGAAGAGACACCAACCAGTCCTCCTCCTCTTCCTCCTCCTCAGGTCCTCCACACTCCCAAGGTGGACGCGAAGACAAGGACGAGGGACAGGTGGGACAGGTGAGATCAGATGATTGGACGGGACGGGAAAGAAGGGAAGGTGTGTTTAAGGTTAGAGACGGACGCCCAGTTTTCAAAGTCCAAGTCTTGTGTTTTAAGTGAGAGGTTACTTGAGAAAGGGAACGAAAAGGAGCGTGACATAGATAGATAGATGGACAAAGTTAGGTAGAGATATAGAGGTAGGTAGTAGATAGATAGATGGATAGATAGGTAAATAGATGGATGGATAGATAGGGAGAGAGTAGGTATCAATCTTGTTTTATCTCCACTTAAGCTCACCTTTTACCTTCCTTCCTTCCCTTTCTCTCTTTCCCTCCCTATCCTCCCTTCCCGGTTCCCTCTTTCCCTCTTCCTTTACCTTTCTTCTCCCTTTCCCTCCTCCATCTTCAACTATTTTCCTCTCCCTACCCTTTCTACTTCTTCCTTTCTTTCCTTCTATACATCCCATTCACCTCTTCCCCTACATCTTTTTCCTCTCCCTTCCTCTCTTTTCTCCCATTCCTTCCTCCTCCTTTCCTTTCATCCCTATCCCTTATACGTACCATTCCTCCTTCCTCCACTCCTTTCACCTTTTTTTTCTCTCCTTCCCTCCCCTCCCTTTCCCTTCCTATCCTTTCATCCCTATCCCTAATACGTGTACCCTCTTTCCCCCCTTCACCTTTTTCCTTCCCTTTCCTTCCCTCCCTCTCCTCCTCTCCCCCTGGTTCTCCTCTCATCGGGAATCGACTCTTGGCTGCAGCATCGACTCGTCTCCCCCTAATGGCTCTCCGATGTTAATTTTGCTGGACTAGAATCATCAGCGGCGCCACGCAGTACGCTGGAGCCAACTTACAGCGGCATGCACAACCTCGGGGACCAAAGGTGGGATATGGAGGAGAAACTCTGCCATGTTTAGTGAGGGGACGAACTGAGGAAGGGGGAAGAGAGAATGGCTAGGAAGGTATAGGAAGATAAGATGAGGCTGAGAATTGAAAGGAAGGGGAAATATTTGCCTTACCTATCGAGGAAGGGATAGAAAGGATGGCTAAAAGGTAGAGAAAGGAGGATAAGGAGATACTGATAATTGAAGGGAGAGGAGATTTTGCTTATTATTGAGAGAACAAACTAAGGAAGGGAAAGAAAGGAAAGCAAGAACGTTAAAGAGAGGAAGATAAATTCAGATAATATTCGAGATCATGAACCTAAGGAGCAAAAAAAAGGCGAAAGAGAAAGAAAGGAAGTGCAGTGATGGAGGGAAAGGTAAAGAGGGACTGTGAAGGAGAAGGAGACGTTGAACAAGGGTAAAAAAAGGGTTGAAAGACGAAAAATAAAAGAAACGAAAGGAAGAATAACAAGAAGGGAAGATGGAAGTGAGGCGTACGAGATAGGATTCTGGACTAAAAAAAAAAAAAAAATGAAAGATGAGAATAAAAAAATAAAAAAAACGAAGGGAAGGAGGAAGGGAAGGAAGAGAGGGAAAGAGAGGGAAGGAGGGAGGGAGGGTGAAGGGAGTGGAGGGTTTGATTAGGGAGAGATGAAAAAGGAGCAGTACAGGAGGAGAAGAGTTTATGAGTTTTTTTTTCCTCCATCTTCCCTCCTCCTCCTCCTCTTCTTTTTTTTCCTCTTCCTCTTTCTCGTAATTTCTCTTCCCTTATCTCTTACTGACTTTTCTTTTGCAAGCAATCTCTAAATTCTTTCACTCTTTGTACATCATTTTAAGTTTTTATTTAATTTACTATATTTATTTTGATATTAGAGTTATGTTTGGGTGTTAAATGTATTGTGGAATTACAAATTGGGTACGCTCTCTCTCTCTCTCTCTCTCTCTCTCTCTCTCTCTCACACACACACACACACACACACACATACACACACATGATTATGATTATTATTATTATTATTATTATTATTATTATTATTATTATTATTATTATTATTATTATTATTATTATTATTATTATTATTATTATTATCATGATTATTATTATCATCTCTACTATGATTATTGCTATTATTGTTATTTCTATTTTCTTTTTTTTTTATTTTCAATCATACTACTTTGTTCATTTGTCTCATTTATTTCATTTCATCTTCCATTGATGTATATTTTCAGCTCTAGGGCTGCCTGGTACTTTATGCAATAAATCGTTTATTATTTTTATTATTATCACACACACACACTCACACACTCTCACACACACACACACACACACACACACACACACACACACACACACACACACACACGCTGGCAGGCCGAGGGCAAACACAGACTTGCCTTTACCAATATTTAAACTTGGCACAGAAGTTGCTCATCTCAGCTCGGGCAAAGTTTTAGGTTAAGTCTCGCTTGATAAATCGCCTCATTCCCAAAGTTTAGTTGCGGGACTTTTTCTTTACGTTATTAATTTTTTTTTAGGGGATACATTTTTATCATTTTTTTCCTCTCCCTTCAAGAAGTGTCTCAAGTATTGGTGCTTAGATGTAATAGTTTGTGTTGTTAAGTACCAAGACTAAAAAGAAGTTCGCTTCATTAAAGTAAAAATATTCTGTGAGAAGTTTTAAGATTAACTTGGCGTGTATAGCAGAGGATAAGCTGATGTGACCTGATAATAATAGTGACAATGATAATAATAATAGTGAGGATATTATAATAACTCTCCCCTTCATTCACAGAGATCTTATTTCTCATCCCTTCTCCTTTCTTTCCTCCCCTTTACTAACCCTGTCCTACCCTATAAGCCAATTTTCTGCCACGCCCCTTTCCCTGTTTCTTGTTCCCCTCACACATAACGTATTCCCTAACCCTTTCTCTTCATCCCTTCACCTAGCCATGTCCCTGTCCCCTTCCTTTCCTAGATTCCCCTCACACAATTCCTTAGCCCCTTCCCTAGCCTACCCACCTCCTCTTTCCCCTTCCTTCCCTGTTCCCCTCACACATATCCTATTCATTAACCCTTTCCCCCCTCTTCTCTTTTCCTCCCCACGACCCATTCCCTTCCTTCCGCTTTCCCCTTTCACATATTCTACTCCCTAACCCTTTTCCCACTCCTACCCATGTCACTTTCCCATCCCTTGTTCCCTTCACATATATCCTATTCTTTTACCCTTTTCCCTTTTTCTCTCTCCTATCTACGTCCCATTTCCCTTCCTAGTTCCCCTCACACACAATTCCCTAACCCCTTCCCTGTTCCACCCACCTCCCTTTCCCCTTCCTGCCCCGCTCCCTACACACATATCCTATTCATTAACCCCAACCTACCATCTCCCGCTCCCCTACTCACGGCCCTCACAGCCCACATTCACTCTATGCAATTCAACGGCATCATTATAGGGCGGTCAATTTACGGAAATAAATAGACGAACGACCGATGTATTTGATAAACGCTTAATACTTGTACATAACGTGTGGTGCTTTGCGTTCTGTAAACAATGACGTAATCACCGACCTCTCTATATCACGCTAGAACAGTCACCTCCCCTCCCCCTTTACCCCCTCCCCGGCTGATCCCCTTCCACCCCACCCTCCCATCCTCCCCTCACAAACCAACCCCTAACCCCTCCCCTTCTCTCTCCAACAACCCCCTAACCTCCTCTCCTCTCCTCCACCAATCTCCCCTTTACCTCCTCCCCGGCTGATCCCCCTCCACCCTACCCTCCCATCCTCCCCACCCCCTCCCCTCCCCTCACCATCCCACCCCTAACCCCTCCCCTTCTCTCTCCAGCAACCCCCTGACCCTCTCCTCTCCTCTCCTCCACCAATCTCCCCTTTACCCCTCCCCTTTCCTCCCTTTTATCCCTCTCCCCTCCCTTCTCCCTCAGCAACCCACTCTCCCTTCCCCTACCTACCACCCCCCTCCCTTCACCCCTCACCCCCCTCGCAGTTCGCATCCGCACTACGAGTGAACTAATTTCCCTCAGTATTTACACAACAAATTATTTCACTAAACAGACTCATTAGAGCGTCATATCAGCGCGTCCATATGTCAGGCGGGTACTGATGGCCCTCGATGGCTGTCCGTCACTCCGTAATGACAACGAGTATTAATTTTGACCGCTGATTGATTGTGCGATGGGCGCGGGGCAACTGGCGGGGCGGGGCGGGGCGGGGAAGGGGTGTAGTGGGGCGGGGTGATATACATAGGAATACATAGGAAGAACAGACACCAGAAGACCTGTTGGTCTATGGCGAGGGTGTCTGTTTACTACCGCTACTACTAGTAAACTACGTGTGGTAGGACAGGATAGAATAAATGAAGGCTCCTCCCCACCCACCTCTCCCTCCGGCAACGTGCCGGCAGGAAACAGTTAGCAGAGAACACCATGTACCTTTAAGGAAGAAAGGGACATGGAAATTTTACAGTAAAGAGAGAAATAAGAGGAAATTACTGCCCTTAACTTACACTACTGGTGACCTAAGCTGTGGGGGAAACTAATGTCTTCAGGTTGTACTCGTGCTGCAGGCTGCCTGAGACAAACGAAAAAGGGTCAGTAAACAGTGTATGTAGTTGGGTCATAAAAATAAAAATAAAAATTAATAAATAAATAAAAGCTAGTATTAAATTGGACTGCTCACGATGGGGTGAGATGTAGTTTCAGGGGTTACCGGTAGAGGCTTGATCCTCGTTTACCTTCGGTACAGGGGTACGCTCCAGTATCCTGTTAACCTTACTGTTCCCACACCTCACTGCTTAAAACATATGAAAAAGGGTCAGTAAAATCTTATATCCCTGAAATACTTATCCAATGAAGACTTGAAGCTATTAATACTCTGTGCGCTAACTACTGACGGTGGGAGTCTATTCCAGTGATCGACGACTCTATTATTGAAAGAACTTCTGCGCGCCAATCTGTTACATCGGTTTCCCTTTAACTTCATACTGTTGCTGCCAATCGGATGCTTCACCATTAAGAACTACACGCTGTTCTCTGTCGGTGAGCCAGTCATGAATCCACGCACATAGATGGTCACTAATACCGTGGGAACGCAGTTTTGAAATAAGCCTAGCGTGGGGAACTTTATCAAACGCATTCTGAAAGTCTAGGTAAATTACGTCATATGGGGCTCGGGCGTCCCAACTTGAATAAACGTCGTTGAAAAAAGTTAATAAGTAGGTAAGGCAAAATCGATTACTACGAAATCCATGCTGATTATCAGTTATCAAATCATTTGTTTCTAGGAAAGTGATCATTTTATCCCTGATTATTTTTTCGAATAATTTAATTAGGACAGACGTAAGGCTGATAGGACAATAATTACTGGCTTGTTTTTTATCTCCTTTTTTAAATATCGGGGCAACATTGGCCTTTTTCCACTCTAGAGGCAGACTAACCTGTGCTAATGACTTGTTGAACATTAACTTTATGGGTAATTTTAGCTGTTGACTACATTCTCTTAACACGCGAGGAGATAAATTGTCGGGGCCCGGAGATTTATTTGAATCTATTTTTTGCAGGTACGCACGCACTTCACTGATATCGATTTCGGTCAACGCAAGCTTATGTTCTTCAGGGCCTTGAAAAATAGTCCTCGGGGCTGGGATCGATGTCATGTTCTCTTTTGTGAATAGGCTACTAAAGGCTGAATTTAGGACCGACGCCATGCCTTTATCATCATTAATCGTGTCGCCATTTACTAATAGTGGGCCGATATTATTTTTAACAGTATTTTTGCTTCTTATGTAACTGAAAAATAATCTGGGATTTTTCTTCGCATCAAGTGATATTTTCATCTCATATTCGCGTTTCTGTTTTCTGATTTTCCTTTCGCACTCTCTCTTGATATTGATATAATTAGTATGATCCAGTGAAGTGTGTGACAGAAGGGGGGAGGAGGAGTAGGGCTGTGGTATGCGTGTGTGTGTGTGTGTGTGTGTGTGTGTGTGTGTGTGTGTGTGTGTGTGATGTGCTTTGTAGTATTGCATGTGTCTGTTAGCATAAGGTTGAGTGAGTGAGCTGTTGACGTAATGCTTTCAGGGCTCTCTCTCTCTCTCTCTCTCTCTCTCTCTCTCACTCATGGCATCAGCAGTGTATGGCTCGTCGTTCTATGGGCGGGGGCAGCTAATGCACGTATTTTTCCCTCTTTTTAATGCTCGGAAATGAAGGTTATGAGGATGAGTCCATTCATTGCTGCTGTTGTTGTTGTTGTTGTTGTTGTTGATGTTGTGTTTATTTTTAGTTGTTATTGTTTTAGTGATTGTTGTTGTTGCCATCCCGAAATGTTGGTGATGGTCATGGTTGTGGTGGAGGTGGTTGTGGTGGTGGTGGTTATTTCTGTGTTTGTGTGTGTGTGTGTGTGTGTGTGTGTGTGTGTGTGTGTGTGTGTGTGTTCAAGATAAAGGCAAATTTTGAGTATGTTTTTTATACATATTCTCTCTCTCTCTCTCTCTCTCTCTCTCTCTCTCTCTCTCTCTCTCTCCCCCCCCCCTGAGCATCCTAATTACCCAAAAGCCGTTTGCCTGCCGTTCCTTCGAGTTTTATTCCCTTGTTTGTATTATCATGCAAAGCCGACCACGTTTTTTGGGGGGTGGGGTGCGGGAGGGGAGGAGGAGAGAGGGGAGAACCAAGTAAAGCGATCAAGACGAGTATTAGCGATTCCCCTTCCTGTCTCTCTTTCTCCGTTCTTTTCTTTCATCTATTATCCTTTTATATCTCCTTCTCCTTATCTATGCTTATCTCTTATCCACTCTTTCTCTTTCCGTCTTTTATGTGTTGTCCTTTTCTATCTATAGCTGTCTATTTATCTATTTATCTATCTATCTATTCTCTCATTTTCTTTCTTTCTCCCTCTTCTCTGGTGAACTAAAAACCGAAACTCGATCTTACTTTAAAGGAGAAATCGATGGGCAAGAGGAAGAGGATGAGAGAAAGAGAGGGGGAGGGTTGGACATATAGGCAGGAGAGAGACAAGTACGGGAGAAACATAGGCTGATGGGAGGCTGTAAGGAAGGTAGGTAGACAGACAGAAGGATAATAAAAAGGCTTGCAGGATTTGAAAGAGAAGGAAGAAGAAGAAGAAGAAAAAGAGAGACAAGACATGGAGGATAGAGGAAAACTTAAAAGGCTAGTAGATGGGCAGGAAGGTTGTATAAGGAAGGAGGGAGGAATGGGCGAGAAGGGAACGCGGACGGCTTCATGGCAGAATTTGGTAATATTCCTCCTTTACTGCCTCGAGTTATTACTTGGGCGGGTGAAGGGCATGCTAATGTGTGTCTTAGGTCAAGGTGCCTTATAGTGTGTCCCAGTCTCGCCATCAAGCCAGTCATAGCAACATCAGACAAGCTTCTTCTTACTCGTATACAGCCGAGATGATGTGAGTTCGTGGAGGCTACGTGGGGTGACTATGACAAGTTCTTATGGAGTGCTATTCTGCATTAGTGTCACGGGAGAGCACAAGGGAGTAAATGAAGTTTCTATAGCCACATAAAAGTATTAAACTGATACCGTATTGGAAGAAGAAAAGAGAGGATGTCATACTGAAAGGAAAATTAACCATGTCGTAGATAATGAATAAAAAAGAAGGGAAGAATAAATTTGGTTGCAATATTAGAGGTTGTTATGGACGATGTTCAACTTATTATACTTACATATGTTTGTCAGTACTGTTAGTGTTGTCGTTGTTGTTTCTGTTGTATATTTTGTTGTTGTTGTTATTGTTGATGTTATTGTTGCTCACCTTTCCTCGCTTCTTTTTCATTTCACGTTTTTTTTCTTTTATTGATGGAAGAAATGAATGAAATATATAATGTTATCCTAAGTCCTTTTTTATGGATACTCAAGTCGCTACATGAATACAAAGATTACTCACACACACACACACACACACACACACACACACACACACACACACACACACACACACACCTTTCTAGCCAAAGAGATATACACACGTAGGTGAATTAAGAGAATTATCTCCATTATGCTATTGTAAACACAGGATATCTCTCTCTCTCTCTCTCTCTCTCTCTCTCTCTCTTTCTCTCAGTATATTCATTTTAAAGTGGAAAGAAAAAAAAGAAAATGCATAGAGGACGAGAGAAAGATAGACAAAAAGATAGAGAAAGAAAGGCAGATAAATAATAAAGAAACCACAAAAAAAGATGACACCCACACAATATTTTTCACTTTTTCTCTCATATTAACTTTTTTTTCCTCCTCTGAACTTTTCCTTCCCTCTCTCTTTCCGTCTCCTGTCTATCCCGAGCAACGAACGTCCAATTATGGTTAATGTTCAGTTCCCTCGTGTGTGTGTGTGTGTGTGTGTGTGTGTGTGTGTGTGTGTGTGTGTGTGTGTGTGTGCGCGCGCGGATGAGACTTCCTCCTCCCGCCGTCTGTATAACCTGCCGAGTATACATCCTCCCGTGTGTATAAGCCTAAAATATCACGGAAGATTAGTGGGGATTTGTGAGACATAGAAGGGAGGGAAGGAAGGAAGGAAGGAAGGAAGGCTGGCTGGCGGGTGGCGTCTGGACTGGTATGGGGAGAGGGGTAATGTGTGGGGGTAGGAGGTTGGTGGGTGTGGGGGGGGTATGTGTGTGGAGGGAGGTTATGTTTGTGTGTGTGGGGGGAATATGTGTGTGTGAGGGGGGAATGTGTGTGTGTGAGGGGTGGTTATGAGTGTGTGTGTGGGGGAAATATGTGTGTGTGAGGGGGGAATGTGTGTGTGTGAGGGGTAGTTATGAGTGTGTGTGTTTTGAGAGATAAGAGATAGATAGATAGATAGATAGATAAAGAGATAGTGAGTGCGTGAGTGAGAGAAAGAGAGTAATGTATGACAGTAAAACCTGCATGAATTCCCGATATTTTTTGTTTTATTTTGTGTGAAACTTCGCTTTTGGGAGAGGATAAAGAATGACGAATAAATAATGATATAAAAAAGGAAAAAGTTAGGGAAAGAAACACACACACACACACACACACACACACACACACACACACACACAGGGAAACGCCACCCAGTGTGTATATGGCCAATCCAAACTCAGGTGGGCCTACATAAGCACGCACGCCACCTGAGAGTTATAAAGGTAAGGCAGGCAGGTGAGGAGGCAAATAGTGAGGATGGAGGGGAGGGTGAGGAGGGAGAGAGGAAGTGCAAGGGAGAGGATTGGAGGGCGCGTTACCATATTATCACACGCAGAACATACTCTTTGCCGGTTTCTGGTCCATAAATATTACAAAAGGAAGAACAAAAGGGCTAAACGTGTGTGTAAGAGGAGAAGGTAGAGGAGAGATGAAAACTGAAAAGATATATGTGTGTCAGATTTATAAGACACTTTGGCATCTCACATCAGCTATTTCTAAAGGTCAAAGAGAGGGTCAGTCGGGCTCTAATGAGTGTTTCTTTAGGTTCATGGTACAGAGGAAGGGTCAAACTACCACCAGGGTCATAAAACTACTACTGGAAATGCCCACAACTCCAATGAAAACCTTGTCATATAAGTTCTTGGGCGACGAAATGTTTTATAAATAGAGCCTAATATAATAAGTTATATAATAGTAGAAGACAAAACCTTTAAAATTGTTGAAGAGATTATTGGTAGATAGACAGATAGATAGAAAGACAGATAGAAAGAAATGCGTAACAATTGAAATAATAATGGCAAGGAAAAAAATGAACAGAAAAAGAACTGAATGATAAAATAGAAAAAAATACAGAATAGTTAATTAAAAACGATGAACCCGACATATACGTAAGGCTTCGAAGAGGAGGGCGGAATTATTGTTATTTTTCAACGTATATTTTGTTTGTTTATTTTTGGTATTACGAGTTGCAAAATAAAACAACCGGTGGCAATGATAACAAGCCATTACCACGACGCACACCCACACGCACACACACACACACACACACACACACACACACACACACACACACACACACACACAGATTGAGCACGTTGATGAAACAGAGAGAGTGAGAGAAAGGCAAAACAATGATAATAAAAAAATACTACCAAATCAAAGTGCTGGAAAAATACAAATATTGAAAACCCATTATTCTGACCCTATAAAAAAGAAAATTGAGGTGCAAAATGTTGTTAGTTTTGTTGAATAAGTGACAGCAGTGAATCCTTTGTCGAGAGAGAGAGAGAGAGAGAGAGAGAGAGAGAGAGAGAGAGAGAGAGAGAGAGAGAGAGAGAGAGAGAGAGAGAGAGAGAGAGAGAGAGAGAGAGAGAGAGAGAGAGAGAGAGAGAGAGAGAGAGAGAGAGAGAGAAGATGAATGAATGAGAGAAAGAGAGAAAGAATGAGAAAGAGAAAGAGAAAGAAAGAAAAAAAGAAAGACATACTGAAAAAAAGATAGAAAATTAGAAAGAAAAATTAAGAAATAAAAAAAATAGAGAAAAAAATAAAACGAGAAAAAAATAGAGGGAGAATGCGCAATAAAAAAGAGAGAATATTACCCCGATAGTTGACAAAGCCTTTTCCCCCACTAACTACGTCACTTTATTTTCGTTTGAAGCCGCGCCAGCAACAACAGGCAACACATTAAGTCATCACCGCGCTCCAAACTGTTCCACCATCCCCATATAAGTGACGGAGCGGTATAGATGAAGCAATCTGTACAGGGGAATGGAAGCCTCTGTGAATGTAACAAACTCCCCATAAACTCTATAGAATCGATGTTCCTGTAATCCCGGAGAATTGAATCGCATGTAAATCCCGGGAAAATATATATTCGGAGTCCTAAAATATGCCTTTAATCCTCACAACAGTATTAAATTTAGATGAAGCGCTGTAATTGTGTTGTGGCGGCGGGACTTGTTGAAATGAAATGAATATGGAGGAGAAAAAATAGATTGAAAAAAATATAGATAGGGGAGTTTAAACCTATATTTTTTTCTATGGTATTGAAATTTGAATGAAAATGAGAGGAAATATGGAGGAGAAAAAATGGATTGGAAAAAAATGATATGGATAGGGAGTTGAAACCTATATTTTTTCCTATGGTACTGAAATTTCAATAAAAATGAGAGGAGATATACAACAAATGATGGAATAGGAAAGAATTGTTTGGCACTGAAACACGTAACTTGAATTAACTAAAACGATGGCGGCTGAACAACAACAACAAAAAAAAATAAAAACAGTGAAATATAGTATGTAGAAAATAAATACGAAGTGCAACGTTTGAAAAAAAAAAAGATATACAAGATGAAAATTGAAAAATATAAATAAAAACGAAAAAAAAGATTGAGGAGCAGGATAATAATAATAATAGGCATAAAAATAACCAAAACGTAAGAAAACAAGTAAAAAAAAAAAAAAGAGAAAGATAAGAGACATATGTACTTAGAAGAAAACAAGAGCAATGGCAAAAAAAAAAATAGACAGATGGATAGAGAAAGAAAAAATTACTAGACCGATACAGACAGGCAAAAAAAAAAAAAAAAAAAAATCAAACCAATACAAAAAAAGAAAAAGATGTGAAAAAAAAGAACAATAAGCCATAAAAGGGGACGAGGCAAAGGAGATGATGTCCATATTATACAGGAAGGAATCAAGGCTGGGAAAAGGCTTCAAGAGGAACAGGTAAAGAGACAGGTAAAAACACACACAAAAAGATAAGACAGAATTGACAGGTGTGTATAATGAGTGAGACGGTGTGGCAAGAGATGAGAAAACATTGATATAGTATGTGTGTGTGTGTGTGTATGAGGGGAAGGGGGAAGCACACATACACAATCATTTTTATATCTATGTATCTAAATAGGCAGGTGAGTATAATGAGTGACGTTTTGACAAGAGATAAAAAAAACGGTGATATGATATGTGTATGTGTGTATAAGAGGGGAAGGGGGAACCACACACACACTATCCTTTTTATCTCTATGTATCTAAACACACACGTAAACACACACACACACACACACACATGCGCCAATATGTATGTGAATTATACGGGGAAATGTTTAATATCGAATAGGAAATTAAACGTTTGCCAGAAGTTAAAATCCCATGTATTGAAAGGCTTGATGCATCTGACAACAAAATTAATGGATAGGGAAACGAAAATATCCATAACGCGGCGCGGCACAAACAATTAACCTATTGAAACATACATCAAACGCCGCCTTGCCGCCCGTCCGTCCGGGGAGAGGAGCGTACAAAGAAAGGGGTGGGAGAGGGAGATGGGAGGATGGGTAAGAGGAGGAGAGAGAGAGAGGAAGGGATGGGGATGAAGGAGAGAGGAAGCAAGGCGGAGGATAGGAGAGACAGAAAGAGAGGGATGGGTATGGAGAGGAAGGGTAAGGAATGGATATTGGGAGGTAAAACAAGAGGAGGAGAGGAAAATAAAGGGAATGGGAGGAGAATGGCAAGCAGCAGAAAGGAAAGGGAGGAGAGGAAACTGAAGGGAATGTGAGGGGAATGGTAACGAACAGGAAGGAAAGGGAGGAAAAAGAATAGTGAGAAAAGGGAAAGGGGAAGAAAGGGCATTGAAGTGGGAGAAGGAGGAGAATTAAAAGGAAAAAGGAGAGGGATGGAGAGGAAAAGTAAGAGGAGGGAGGGGATAGGGAGGAACAGGAAGGCGAAACCAGGAGGGTGGAGAGGTAAAGGAAGGGAAAGGGAGGGGAAATGGGAGGAAAAAGGGGAAAGGGGGAGGAGGAGAGATAAAAAGAAAAAGGAGAGGGATGGAAAGGAAAAGTAAGAGGAGGGAGGGGATAAGGAGGAGCAGGAAGGAGAAACCAGGAGGGTGGACAGGTAGAGGAAGGGAAAGGGAGGGGAATAGGGAGGAAAAAGAAGGGGAAAAGAAGGGGATGGGGAGTAAATAAAAGAGAGAAGGAGGAGGATGTAGCAAGGGAGGAGGGGACAGCAATATATATAAATTAAAAGCATTTGTCGAGTAATAAACAAATAAACTCTCTCTCTCTCTCTCTCTCTCTCTCTCTCTCTCTCTCTCTCTCTCTCTCTCTCTCAGTTAAAAGTCTCTTTCCCAAAACGATACGGAAATTATCCTATTCTCGCCGTGAGGAGGAGGAGGAGGAGGAGGAGGAAGAGAATGAAAAAGAGGAGGAGAAAGTGGAGGAGGAGAAGGAGGAAGAACATGATAAGGGCAATTTTTCTACCTCAGTTTCCTCTCTATATTTTTTCGCCATCTGTTCAATTCATCAAAACACACAGCTTACACACGAATGGAAATAAAAACGCAAATACAATCTATGCCTCAATCTTATCATCGGCAGCACGCACGAAACCTTTATCACACCACTCAAAAAGAAGAAACACGAGGAAGAACAAGACGAAAAGCGCCGAGTAGTAGTAACTCAGTGCCTTTATCATAGAGCCAACCAGCCAACCTCTGAGCTACGTCAAAGTGAACTGTCGGACACGCCAACTGATGATATATTTTCCTGACGTGATTTTTCGTGAGCTCTTTTACTCGAGAATCTTGAAAGGCGAGGGAAGGAAAGAGCGTGGAGCAAGATGGAAGAAAATCACATCTCTAGGGAAGAAAGAGAGGAGATGAAGGGGAGAAAGGGGGAGGAGGAGAGGTAGAGAGGAGATAGAGGAGTGCGGCGTGATACCAGAGATGATGAAGGAGGGACGCAGATGAAGATGGGACGAGCAGAAAGGGGAAGGAATGCTGATAAAAGGGAAATTTAAGACAGTCCCTAGACACTGCCTTAAAAGCTGATTAAAAGAGAGAGAGAGAGAGAGAGAGAGAGAGAGAGAGAGAGAGAGAGAGAGAGAGAGAGAGAGAGAGAGAGAGAGAGAGAGAGAGAGAGAGAGAGAGAGAGAGAGAGAGAGAGAGAGAGAGAGATAGAGAGAGAGAGAGAGACAAATATAGATAGAGAGAGAGAGGAAAAGGAAAAAAAGAATAAATTAATAAATGAAAAGAATAAAGAAAAAAATAGAAAAACAAAACAAAAAAAGGAGACGAAAACGAGAGCAAAAGTGAGAGAAAGTGAGAGAGCGAGAGAGAGAGAGTGAAAGTGTATAACAAGCCACGCTCAAAAACACGTATCGCTCGGCATTTGTCACGCGTTTCATCGAGGCCGCGGCGTGCGTTGAAGAGCCATCAGCCTGCAGTTATAATTAGAGACAGGCCATGGAAATTCGATACTCGACCATCCCAACCTGCCACGGTCTCCCCCTCGCCCCGCTGCCGCCCCCCTTCCCCCACGTCCCTTGCCACCCCGCCCCCTTCCTGTCCCTCATCTCTCTGTCCCCTCCTACTTCAATGCCCCCTCCTTGCTCCCCCCCCCCCCAACACACACACCACCATCCCCCTACTACAGTGCTCTCTCCCTGTTCCATTCTCCCTCTGTCCCTCCCTACTTCAATGTCCCCTCCATATCTCTCCTCCTGCTCCCTACCTATGCTACAGTGTCCCCTTTCTGCCTCTCTTTCCTCCATCCTCCCGCCTACTTTGCTAACCTATCTCCTCCATGTCTTTCCTTACCTTTACCTCTCATCCTGCTCACCTGTTCCCTTTCACCTGCTTCCCTCCGCTCCCTTAAACGTTTGGCCATCATTCTGCTTTCTGATCCCTTGCCTATCACATTTCCTGTTTATCCACTTCACATTCTACCACTCCTGTTTGCAACGTGTCTCCCCCTCCCCTTCCGACTCATCCATCTCCCCTTCGCAATGCCTCCTATCCTTCCCCTGCCACCCTGCCGCCTTCCCTGCCAGTCTCTCATCCCTCCGGTTTTTAATATGGTGCGTAGAGTTGCTCGCCGCGCCGCCAACTATTTTGATATTGATAAAAACACGGGAAAGAGAATGCAAGGAAAAATATAAAGGGTCAAATAAAACGCTCAACACGGAGAGTTGCTGGACTTGTATGGGTAAAGCTTTTATTTTTTGTGCCCTTTTTCCCTTTAATATTCTCTATAATACAAAAAAAAGTGTAGGTGTTTTTTTGTGCGGGAAAACAATTGTATATACAGTCAACAAACACATTGACCTTTTTATGGTGGAATATATATTGACGTTATTATTATGATTATTTTATGTGTGTGCGAGTGTGTGTGTGTGTGTGTGTGTGTGTGTGTGTGTGTGTGTGTGTGTGTGTGTGTGTGTGTGTGTGTGTTAATATCCACTCGCTGAGACGCTGGCAAACACACACACACACACACATACATACACACACAAACACACACCACGCAAAAATAAAGAGTATATATATTTTTTTCAGCGTGTAAATATAACTTTGATAGTCCGTCAAACATTTTCTGCTTCCTCGACTTCGGAGAAAACAATGATATAAAATCAGGTCTTTAGTTAATCCTTCCTTCCTGCAGGGTATTATGGCTTCCCTCTTCCTCTTCTGACATCCTTCCTCCTTTTCCTTCATACCTCCCTCCTCCATCCTTCCCCCTCTTCTTTCATTATTCCCTCCTTCCTTCATTTTCTCTTCATTCCTCCATTCATCTCTCCTTTCCTCCCTTTTCCCTCTCCTTCTTCACCTTTTATCCATGCTTCCCCCTTGCCTTTCCTCCCTCTATTCTTATTATTCCTCCCTTTCCACCTTCTCCTTTCTCCTCATCCATTTCTTCGTCTCTCCTTTCCTTCTTCTTCCTCTCCTTTTCCTTCCTCGTCCTCTCCTTTTCCTTTCTTCATCTATTCCTCACTCCTCTTCTTCTCTCCCTCCTCTCCATCCCTCCCCTCAGCCCCTCCTACCCCCTCATTTTCTTCGTTCCTTGTTCTCTCCTACTTCGATCATCTCATTCTCTTCGCTTCCCTCCTCTCCTCCTCCTCCTATGAGAGACCCACGTAACCAACTTTACTCTTCAGAGGTCAAGGGCAGAGAGAGAGAGAGAGAGAGAGAGAGAGAGAGAGAGAGAGAGAGAGAGAGAGAGAGAGAGAGAGAGAGAGAGAGAGAGAGAGAGAGAGAGAGAGAGAGAGAGAGAGAGAGAGAGAGAGAGAGAGAGAGAGAGAGAGAGAGAGAGAGAGAGAGAGAGAGCGAGAGAGAGAGAGAGAGAGAGATTGATTGAAACTTTTATTCACAAACACATCTGTGAAAAAGACTTCACGGCCCCTGAGAGAGAGAGAGAGAGAGAGAGAGAGAGAGAGAGAGAGAGAGAGAGAGAATGAATAATAATGAAAAAATCTAGTTCGGTACTCTCTCTCTCTCTCTCTCTCTCTCTCTCTTTTCCTTATATTCGTCGATCTATTTATGGGTGTGGAGGAAATATTTGATCCTACAATACATCAGTCATCAATCTTCTCTCTTCCCTCCAAATTAATCACCGCATTCGTCTTCATGATTCTCTCGTTTATTCTCTCCCTTGTCTCCTCCTCCTCCTCTCCCTTTTCTCTCTTTCTCTTTTTCTCTCTCTCTCGCTCGCTCTCTCTTTTTGCGCCCCGGCCTTAAACGTTTATTTTTTTTTGTCTGTTTTATTCTCTCCCGATTATTCTTCTGTTTAGCCCTGTTTTTTTCTCTCGTTTTTCTCCGTATTCTGTTCTTCCTTCCCGTTTCTTCTCCCGTTTATCCTCCCGTTTATTCTCCCTTTCATTCTCTCGTTTTTTTCTCCCTTTTCTCCTCATGTTTTCTGTTTCTCTCTCCAGTTCCTTCTCCTGTTTATTTTCCCGTTTATCCTCCTGTTTATTCTCCCTTTTATTCTCTCATTTTTTCTCCCTTTTCTCCTCTTTTTTTTCTGTTTCTCTCTCCAGTTCCTTCTCCTGTTTATTTTCCCGTTTATCCTCCTGTTTATTCTCCCGTTTATTCACCCGTCTTCTCCTCTTTTTTTTTCTATTTCTCTCTCCCTCTCTGGCTCTCCTTTTCCACCCCGGTCTTAAACGTCTTTTTTTTTTTTGGTTTTATTTTGCTTTTTATTTTTTACTCATCCGTGCTTTCATTTTCTCGTCAAATTTCTGGTTCTTTTTCTCTTTTTTTTTTATTATTGGTCGTGGTCTCAAGTTCTCTTTTTTGCGGGTTTTTTTTTTTTTGCCTCTTCATCGTCTTTTGTTTGAGATTCCTCTTTCGCTTCATTTGACGTTTATATCTTTTCATCTTTTTTCTCCTCGTCTCTTCCTCTCTCTCCCTCTCCCTCTCCCTCTCCCTCCCTCTCTCTCTCCCCCCTTCTCTCTCTCTCATACTGAACAACCCAACGTTACTGTTAGCGTTAGTTTTCCTGGGCCCATCAATTCCTTTATCCACGGCAATAAAAATAAATACGGATTAATAGCGAATTTGGAGAACTTTGGAAATATGCGTCAGTAATAAGAGTTAATGGGCAAGGAGGAGTTAGAGGGCGGCCCCATTATCGGAAGAAATAGACCGTTTATGATGGGGTGGCGTTGGGGTATGAGGGGTGGGGAGGGGGAGAGGGAGGTAGGGTGTGTGTCGGGGGAAGGGATTTAGATTATGTGTGTGTTTGTGTGTGTGTGTGTGTGTGTGTGTGTGTGTGTGTGTGTGTGTGTGTGTTAGAGAGAGAGAGAGAGAGAGAGAGAGAGAGAGAGAGATATTGATTAAAGGGTTGTGTCCGCTGATTTCTTTCATCCTCTCTCTCGCTCTCGCTCTCTCTCGGTATCGATCTGGACGTCATTCATCCTGACATCCCATTGGACAAACCTTTAAGAATTTTCATGATGTATTGACGCACACTTTCCTCTTTTTGATTATTTTTTATTGTATTTTTCTTGCTCTTTTTTATTTTAAGACAGCTGACGAAATTGCAGCTTATTAATGAAGGGAAAGGAATGGAAGGGTAGGGAAAGGAAGGGAAGGGATGGGATGGGATGGGATGGGATGGGAAGGGAACTGATGGGATGGGACAGGATGGGAAGGGATAGGATGGGATAGGATGGAAAGGGATGGGATGGGATGGGAAGGAATGGGATGGGATGGGAAGGGATGGGATGGGTTGGGAAGGGATGGGATGGGATGGGATGGAATGGGATGGGAAGGATTGGGATGGGATGGGATGGGATGGGAAGGGAAGGGAAAGCTTGGGAAGGGATGGGATGGGAAGGGATGGGATGGGATGGTATGGGATGGGATGGGATGGGATGGGATGGGAAGGGAAGGAAAGAGAAAGGGAGAAAGGTATGGAAGGGAATGGAAGGGAAAAGGAAGCAAAGGGAAGAGAAGGGAAGGGAAGGGAAGGGAAGGGAAAGGAAAGGGAAGGAAAGGGAAGGAAGGAATTAGAAAGCAGGAAAGGAGAATGGAACGGAGACCAAGACTGAGTACATTAAACCGGATAGAGGAGAGAAAAAAGTATGGAAAGGAAACGGAAGGAAAGGCTTGAGAAAGGAAAGGAGAAGGATGGGACGAAAATTAAAATAAATACAAAAAAAATGAAAGAGGAATAGAAAGACAAGGGAAGGAGAGGAGAGGAGAAAAGTGGGATAGGGGAAGGTGAAAGGGTAAAAGGAGAAAACAGGTAATAAAGGAAAGATATGGAAGGAAAAGGGGAAGAAAGGAAGGAGAGGTAAAGCAGAGGAAAAGAAAAAAGAGAAAAGGTGTAAAATGGGACGAATGACAGAAGGGGAAAGAAAGGAGTGCAAGGTAAAAGAAAAAGGGAAATGAAAAATGATGGGAAATGAAGAACACGAATAAAAACACAAACACGAAAGAAAAGAAAAAAAGAAAGGAAAGTGAACGAGTGGATGGAAAGGGAAAAGAAAACGGCCAGAAGAAAACGTAGTCAGTAGATAGACCACCAAGAAAAAGAAAAAGGGAAGGGAAAGGAAGGAATGGCGAGAAGGAAAAGGAAAGTGAGAAACATGGGGAAAGAAAACACGAACGATGAAGGAAAGGGAAGCGAAAGAATGCATGGAAATAAAAATGAAAATGGACAGAAGAAAACGTACGAAAAAGATATAGCACAAAGAAGAGAGGGAAAAAGGATGAAAAGATAAGTAGAAAAATAGGAAAGAGAGCACACGAATGATAAAGGAAATGAAAAGAAGGCATGGATGGGAAAGGAGAAAAAAGAAAAAGGGCGCGAGAAAAGGTGGAAAAGGAGCGTGTCTGATAAAAAATAAATAAAAAAAGGAAAAGACAGGAGTAGGAAGAAAAGGGAAGGGAGAAATATGGAAAAGAGAAGTGCATTAATGGGAAAGGAGAAGAAAGGAAGAAAAAAGGGGAACGAGAAAAGGCAGAAAAGGAGCGTGTCTGATAAAAATAAATAAGAAAGGAAAAGAAAAGGAGTAGGAAGAAAAGGGAAGGGAGAAATATGGAAAAGAGAAGTGCATGGATGGGAAAGGAGAAGAAAGGAAGAAAAAGGGGAACGAGAAAAGGCAGAAAAGGAGCGTGTCTGATAAAAAATAAATAAGAAAGGAAAAGAAAAGGAGTAGGAAGAAAAGGGAAGGGAGAAATATGGAAAAGAGAAGTGCATGGATGGGAAAGGAGAAGAAAGGAAGAAAAAAGGGGAACGAGAAAAGGCAGAAAAGGAGCGTGTCTGATAAAAATAAATAAGAAAGGAAAAGAAAAGGAGTAGGAAGAAAAGGGAAGGGAGAAATATGGAAAAGAGAAGTGCATGGATGGGAAAGGAGAAGAAAGGAAGAAAAAAGGGGAAGCGAGAAAAGGCAGAAAAGGAGCGTGTCTGATAAAATGTCCTGAGCCAAAACTCTCCCATCTTGTTAGAAAGTTTAGCGAAGGGCTCGTCGGGGTCTGGGCAGCCCTACTGTGGTCTTGCATTATTCACAGCCTCCCTCTCACCTTCCCTCTCTTTCCCCTACCTCACTCTCCCTTACCTATCTCTCACCTTCCTTCTCCTCTACTTGTCTTTTAACCTTCTCTCACCTTCTCTCTCACCTTTTTTATCCTCTACGTTACTCTCCCTTACCTATCTCTCACTTTCCTTCTCCTCTACTTGTCTTTAACTAACTCTCACCTTCCCGCTCCTCTACCTCACTCTCCCTTATCTATCTCTCACCTTCCTTCTCTTCTACTTGTCTTTTAACCTACTCTCTCACCTTTTTTCTCCCCTACCTCACTCTCCCTAACCTATCTCTCACCTTCCTTCTCCTCTACTTGTCTTTAACTATCTCTCACCTTCCCTCTCTCCTACCTCACTCTCCCTTACCTATCTCTCACCTTCCTTCTCCTCTACTTGTCTTTTAACCTTCTCTCACCTTCCCCCTCACCTTTTTTCTCCCCTACCCGCCTCTCACCTTCTCTTTCACCTTTCTCCTCCCTTACCTACCTTTCCCCTATCTGCTTCTTCAATTTCCTCTCCCCTTCCTACCTCTTACCTACCTGTGTCTTCCTTACCTGTTCCCTTACCTACCTATATCTCACCTTCCTTCATCTTCTCTCTCCTCTCTTCTCATCTCTTCTCTCTCCACCTGTCTAATACTACCATTCTATTAAGTTTTCTGTTATAAGCTATCTCTAATATATAACTTCTTTTTAATTCTTCTTCTATCCCGTCCACTTCCCCTCTTCCTCATCTAACTCCCTGTTCCTCTTTTCTTTATCCTCTTTCTTATCTTCTTTTCCTTCTCCTCGTCCTTTTCCTCCTCTTCTAGCTTCTGCAAAAGGTGGAACAAGCAAGGGAGGAGGAGACAAGAAGGAAGATTGGAGACCAGCTTCGATCAGGCAAGTCACGTGGAGGGAGCGCGAACGACAACGACCAGGAGGAGGAGGAGGAGGAGGAGGAGGACGGGAGCCAAAGAAGAGTAGGAGAGCCGGAGGATTTTTCAGGGGGATTTAAGAGCACGGAAGGCTTTAGGCAGAAGAAGATTTAAGCGCAAGAGAATTTAGGACAAGATCTAGATGCAAGAGATTAAAAAAGAACAGGGATTCGGAGCGTAAAGTATTTAGCCGAAAGAAGGGCGGGAGGAGGAAGAAAGACGGGAAGGGAACCAGAGAAGAGGGAGAGGAGAGGAAAGGACGGGAGAGAGAAGATAAGAGGAGAGGAGGGAACGAACGAAAGGGAACGGAAAAGAAGGGAAAAGGGAATGGAAGGGAAGAGAAGAGAGCAGAAAAGAATGAAAGATAAGTAAAGGAGAGGCGAGGATAGAAAGAGACGAGGAAGCGATGAAGGGAGTGAAAGGAAAGGAGAGGAAAGGAGAGGAGAGGAGAGGAAAGTAAAAGAAATGTAAGGGCGGAAAAGGGAAGGCTGAGGAGAGAGAGAGGGGAAAGTTACGAGAAAGCGGGAAAGGAATGGAGAGTAAAGGGAGAAAGAAACAAAATTAAAGAGAAGAAACAAAAAGAAAAGAGAATGGATGGAAAGGGAAAGGAAGGGAAAGGAAAGGAAAAGAAAGAGAAAGAAAAGGGAAGGGAGGAGAAAGAGATGGGGTGAAGAAAAGGAAGGGAAGCAAAGGAAAGATATTGAGAAGGGAAGAGAAGAAAAGAGAACGAAAAGGAAGGAATAGAAGGAAGGGAAAGAAAAGGAGCAAAGATGGGAGGAAGAGAGAAAGAGAGGGAGAGAAAGAGAGGGACGAGGGAGATATGGAAAGAGCGTTACGGGAGAAGGAGGAAAATTTAAGAGCTCCGGATTGCTGGAAAAGATAATTTGAGTGTGAGAGAAATAAACGGAGAGGGAGTTTGGTGCGAGATATATGGAGGGTCTTAAGAGGAGGAGAAGACATTAGCAGCGACGAAGGCAAAGAGGAGGAGGGAGGGAAAGGGGGGAGGGAAGGAAGGAGAAGGAGCTGGGGGTAAGGAGGGGAACTGATATATATGGAGGGAGGGAAGTAGAGGTAAGAGAATGAAACAGGAAGAGGAGGCTGAGGGAGATAAAGCAGTATGTGTATATAGAGAGATTTGTTTATTAAAGGTCAGATCAAACGTAGAACTTCCTGAGATAGTGTGTAGGCGGTGATTATTATATACTGTTTTTTACTACGTTTTCTTTTTTATTTTCTATTTTTACTTTTGTTTATCTTTATATATACGTACTTTTATTTTTTTTATACTTTTTTTTATTTTTCATACTACTACTACTACTACTACTACTACTACTACTACTACTACTACTACTACTACTACTACTAATAATAATAATAATAATAATAATAATAATAATAATAATGCTACTACAATTACCGTCTTTATTATCATTCTTTGGCTATCAGTTTTAATAATGATAATAATAATGACATTAAAAATAGCAATACTGATCACACATAATCAAGAACATAATATACTTTAGGAACTCAATGTATACATGATAACAATAACCTACTGATCGTAAACTTCTAAGGAACATCAAGAAAGAGCTCGCCTCCCCCCGCCCCCCCTCACCCTCCCCTCTCCTCTTCCTAACCCCATGACCGAGGAGGAAGAGCAGCGGCAGGAGATGAAAGAATGAGGGAGAGGAGGTGAGTGTTCCGTCCTCACAGGGAAGAGGGAGAACGGACCCACTTCTCCAATTAGATTAATACGAGACGAATTCGGAGCGGAGGAGGAGGAGGAGGAGGAGGAGGAGGAGGATGTGATAATAAGGATAAATGAAGAAGTAAGAAAACTGTGAAACTACCAGGAAATTCTCTCTCTCTCTCTCTCTCTCTCTCTCTCTCTCTCTCTCTCTCTCTCTCTCTCTCTCTCTCTCTCTCTCTCTCTCTCTCTCTCTCTCTCTCTCTCTCTCTCTCTCTCTCTCTCTCTCTCTCTCATCCCCTCCCACTACTCAAATTAGTCGTCTTGTTAGCGGCCTCAAGTGGGTCAAAACTCTCGTAGTATTTTTAGTTCTTATGGATGGAATATCAGGAGATGACCCACTCTCAAGTCCCTGTCTGTCTATCTGTCTGTCTGTCTGTCTGTCTGTTAGTCTGTCTGTGTCTGTCTGTTAGTCTGTGTCTGTCTGTCTGTCTGTAAGTCTGTCCGTGTCTGTTTATCTTTCTGTCTGTCTGCTTGCCTGCCTGCCTGTGTGTGTGCGTGCGTGTGTGTGCTCGTGTGTGCCTGATAACGCTAGCTTGGTGCACTTTATAACTCCCCTCATCGGCTCTTTGGTGCTCATCCTTCACCCCCACATACTCGCGGGGCCCCTGGAGTGACGGTGAGGGGAGCTAAGCCTACAGGACTGATACGAATCGCCGCTGTGATTTCGCTATGGCAACGGGATCTCGGGGCAACGGGAGTAACAAGTATAACAAACTAAACACAGCGCCACTCAGGTCGACTCAGCTGCTCTTCCATTCCCTCTCGCTTAAAAATAACTAAAGAAAAATTGCACGTGGAAGTTAACTTATGTAATCGTCCTCCCATGTTAAAAAAAATATATATTCGTGCAAAGTATCTGAACTATTTTCTTACTTAACTATTCTTAGGACGAATCAAGGTGCTCGTTGTGTACCTAAACTCTTAAAGTATAGTCTAAAGTAGCAACCAAGAAACTGTAGTATGTGGAAAAACGAAATAACAAAGATGACCTCCGGGGGGCAGCATGAGCCAAGCAAGATGGCTCCACTATAAACACTTGCCTACGCCACGACGAGCTGGGACCGAGCATCAGGCCCCACCGAGAAAACCTACCTGCGCCATAGGTAAAAACGTTAAAAAAAAAACCGAAATCAGACAGAAAGGAGGATAACTTCGAGAAAGAAGACACTCTAACTCACTTCGCGGCAAAGCATCTGAAATTCAACACCACCCCACCAGAATCGTGTACAATAACGGGACACAGAGAAAGGTGGAAATCGTCGAGAAAAAAGACACACTAACTCACTTCGCGGCAAAGCATCTGAAATTCAACACCACCCCACCAGAATCGTGTACAATAGAGGGACAGAGAAAGGTGGAAATCGTCGAGAAAAAGGACACACTAACTCAATTCACGGCAAAACATCTGAAATTCAACACCACCCCAGCAGAATCGTGTACAATAGAGGGACAGAGAAAGGTGGATATCGTCGAGGAAAAAGACATACTAACTCAATTCGCGGCAAAACATCTGAAATTCAACACCACCCCAGCAGAATCGTGTACAACAGAGGGACAGAGAAAGGTGGATATCGTCGAGAAAAAGGACACACTAACTCAATTCGCGGCAAAACATCTGAAAATCAACACCACCCCACCAGAATCGTGTACAACAGAGGGACAGAGAAAGGTGGATATCGTCGAGAAAAAGGACACACTAACTCAATTCGCGGCAAAACATCTGAAACTCAACACAGCAGAGTCCAGCCGCCCGTTGTGCTCCCTCGCTGGAAATGACACAACTATTCAAATCCAGTCCAATGCCCGGCGATCATACCGAGAAAATGTGCAATGATAAAATTCAAACGCCGCGTCATCACGTCATTAAGCCCGTAATCAGTTTTCGCATCAGCTTAAACTGTTTTTTTTTCTCCCTCTGGCAATGCGTGATTCCATAAGCGGCAGTGGAAATAAATTAAATGGTGCTCCTACATTAATATCCATATCCACTTGGACTTGATGGGTTCCCGATATTTATTTTTCATCGACTCTGTTTCCGCTTTGCCTGCTCTCGGTTCTCCTACTTATAAATATTGCATGAACGTGAAGATTAGAAAGAGAAATAAGCCAAAGAGAGAAGAAGGATTTTTTGGGGGGAGACAGTAACGCAAAAAAAAAAAAAAAAAAAAAAAACATTTCGTAATGTTATATCAGAAGCCTCAAAGTGCCGATACCATATTCACAGTGATCCGAGGACTTAGGTGCAGATTTGATGACGTGTTTATTTCTAATTTTCACATCAAAGAAAGCAACTCAGGCGAAACAAAAGAAGGATATAACGACCTCTATTCACTGCTCCTGTAGAGATGATAAGAAGAGGAGCATAACAGAGCGTCAAAGTCGGTCAGGGAGGTGTATTGATACTCTCCTCCTGAAAGCATTTAAGTCATAGGCAGACGGGAGCACAGACGGAGGAAGCTGTTCAAGAGGGTACCAGTGAAAGAGGTGAAAGAATGAAGATGCTGGTAAGCTCTTGCAATAGTAATTTGGACAGCACACGGATGACCTTTTATAGACAGGGCGCAGGAGGGGTATAGACATATAGTTAGCAAATTCAGAAAAGTTAGCATAGAAATAGCAATAGAGAACTGAAAGGGAGGAGAGACTGGGTCGGAATTAACAAGTTTGGAAGGGCATAGCGATAGAAGATAGGAAGGGAAGCGAGAGTGAGGTGGAATTTTACAGGTAGATTTTAGGTTGAGGCAGGTTTTAGACGTAAGTTGAGGAGCTGATGGGACGAATAAACTGTCATTCCTCTATTCCTCTGCAAGACGCCCCTCACCTGCGCGCCTCACCACCCGCGAGCAGCTATGGGCGAGGTGTGGCAGGCGTGTCTCTGGCGAAGGTAAGACGGCATGAAAGGGAGATTACGTGATATAAAACTTCTCGTCTATTAACTCGCTCCTTTCACCTTGCCCGACCTTATCTCGCCCATATATCTATAATTCGCTTTTATCTCCTTCCTCTTCCAGTCCTATTCCTGCTTCTTGTAATCCTCCTCCTCCTCCTCCTCCTCCTCCTCCTGCCTCGGTGGGGTCCTTGAGTACTTCTGAGGACGGTGCGCAGACTAACGGAGAGGGAAGGGAGAGAGAAGGGACGTAGAGAGAGGAGAGAAGATGAAGGAGGGAAAGAGAGTAGAGGAAAAGAGATAGATAGATAGATAGATAGATAGATAGAGAGAGAGAGAGAGAGAGAGAGAGAGAATGCTAAAATATATAGTATTCATGACTTTCTCCTAAACGATGCTTCTTATACGACTCTCTCTCTCTCTCTCTCTCTCTCTCTCTCACAGCTTAAAATACAAAACTAACGTGAAATAAAACGTTACTTGAAGCCCAGTAATAATGGAAGGATATAACGAAGACCTTGTAAAAATAACACAGAAAACAATCGGGAAGACACCGCTGCGTTATGTAAAGGGGGACGAGGGGCGAGCCAGGGACGGGACGCCGCAATCAATATGGAATGTGCATCAACTTCTCTCTTATCCATAAAAGGTGACGCTTGTTCACCTTTTCTCGCTACATGAATTTTTGACTCACGCACCTGATGATGTTCCTGTGCGTTCAACTCTTTTTTTATTATACACACAGTCAGTGGTGTAACGAGTGAAGCATTGACTTGTTAGCTTGTCACTGAGCATATAACGGTGTTGCTGTTATCACTTAGGGAAAATATATGCAGGAGCAGGGAGAAACTTTGGATATGAAAAGTTTAAGGAATGGTCTGCTTATTGAGAGTATATACAAGTTTTCCTCCATGATGATAAATGAAAATAGGTTACGTATCTCTTTCGTGGTTGGAATTCATGTAAACAAGCCGATGTAATGGTGAAAATTGTTGTCGCTTTAAGAATCATAAAACAAAGAATGTGAGCAAAGAAGAATGTAACTGTAAAATATATAAAGAAATATTGTCTAATTGAATAAATAGCGCCTCGTACATGTTATACAGCAACGGGCATTTGCTCCACAACGTCTAAATTATAAATGAATACAGATAATCAATAATAGTATATAAAGAACGGTAGAAAAATATTGTTATTATGTTTGTATAAGCTTTTCCAAGGACTTCCCCCCAAAAAAATACTTTAAACTTTAGCATTATTCACAAAACAAATACATGACACAAGGTGAGGGCAGCGAAGGTTTAGGCACTTTCCTTTAATTTACATTTTTAGCGGCAGCGTCAACAGCTTCATTGTGACATGTCCAGCCGCCCACGCGAGGCACCCGGGGGGCCGAGGCGACGCTGCCCTGGCCCCGCCCCCCGAGGAACGCCGCGGCACGAGGCAAGGGAGGTAAGACATTGACCCCGATGGAGAGAGAAACACACGTACTTACAAATATACACACATACATACATTCACACATTCATAACATTCTTGAATACACACAAACATAGATAAATACAGAGAGACAGAGAGACACGCACACACGTATTCACACATACATACAGACTTACAATTATACTTACATACAAACACACATACCTACTAGCACTAGATAGATAGATAGATGGATAATAGAGAGAGAGAGAGAGAGAGAGATGAACTAAATCAAATTAGTAAATATTACTCTCCGGGCGCTATATATAGACAGAAGGGATGTGAGTGTGCGTGTGTGTGTGTGTGTGTGTGTGTGTGTGTGTGTGTGTGTGTGTGTATCAGTGTGTGCGTGTGTCCGGTGCATAAAGAAGCCCGTGTGTGTCTCTGTCAGTGAAGGTGTACACTCCGCATTCTTTCTCCAAACATAAAACTACAAAAAAAAAGAGCTTTGTTCCACTCCAGATGCGCTCGCTCGCTCGCTCCCCTCAAGGCGTGAAGAATAGCAAAGGAGTTCAAGGCTATTCACCTCCTGAGATACACGTGTGCATTATATCGGGAATCATTTTTCACTTATATATTATTGTATTCTCCATCCTTCCTTTTGCTTTCATCGATGTTTTCACGGACGGACAAACAAATGGACAAGCAGATAGACAAACAGATAGACAGACAACGATGAAAATAGCATATCATTTCTTGCCCTTAGTCAGGCGAACGATGAAACTTGATAATAATAATAATAATAAAGATATAAGAATAGTAGTAGTAGTAGTAGTAGTAGTAGTAGTAGTAGTAGTAGTAAATGGAGGAGGAAGAAGAGGAGGAGGAGTGGTAATAGTAGTAGTAGTAGTAGTAGTAGTAGTAGTAGTAGTAGTAGTAGTAATAGCAGCAGCAGCAGCAGTAGTAATAGTAGTAGTAGTAGTAGTAGTAGTATATAAAAGTCAAATTCAAACTTACTACAAAAGCAAGTGAGGAATAATTTGTTTATACCGCGTCGCCCTTCCTTTCCCATCCTGCCCTTCCCTTCCCTTCACTTCCCTTCACTTCACTTACTTTTAATAAGATGCATCCAGGCCGACAGCAATACGACTTCAAAAGAGGAAAAAAAATTAATAACTCTCTCTCTCTCTCTCTCTCTCTCTCTCTCTCTCTCTCTCTCTCTCTCTCTCTCTCTCTCTCTCTCTCTCTCTCTCTCTCTTATCACCCTACGATATTCTCAGACGCTTCCACCTATCACATCAACTGTTTCCAAGGGCCAAAAAGTGGATCAATCAGGTTCTCATGCGTGATTTTTTAGGTTCGCGGTGCAGAAGAAGGGTCAAACTACCACCAGGGCCATAAAAGTACTACCTCTGGAAATGCCTCAGACTCCCACGAAAACCTTGTCAAATATGGACGTGTAAGCGGCGTTTGAGAATATGGTCCCTTAAGAGTAAATTGAGGGCAGGGTTGAGGGGAGGCAGAGACACACCCTCGCCGAGCTACATCACGACGCTATCAGGGAAACAGGCGGCGATTTCCCTCATAATCAAAGGAATTGGACAGGTTTCCGGCCCGAGAGAGAGAGAGAGAGAGAGAGAGAGAGAGAGAGAGAGAGAGAGAGAGAGAGAGAGAGAGAGAGAGAGAGCTTAGGCCTATACACTGAAAAATATTATTGGTACGAAATATAAAATTCAAAAGATATGTGGATGTCATAGGGAGGGTGACACACGGATGTTAGATGGGAGGAGAGGGAGGAATGGAAGGAAGGAGGGAGAGGATGTAGGGAAAGGGATTTATTTATTTTGAGGGAGAGAAAATGTAATACAGGGAGCTATATTAAGTAAAATGGAAAACACACATACCTTCACCTATACATCCTCCCCCACCACATACACTCTCTCTCTCTCTCTCTCTCTCTCTCAGGATCTATTTTTAAGTTGCATCTTTTTTTCTACATTCAACATCCTCATAATTGTTTACACACTCTTTTTCTCAGTATTTGCATCCAGTTATTTTTCTATCATAGTTTTAGATAAGTCCCTGAATGTATCTATTAGTGAATGTAAACGTATGCATCGATCCACCTCTATATCAACCTTTATCTATCTACCTTTCTACTTATCTACTTAACTACCTACCTCCTTGCCTACACACACACACACACACACACACACACACACACACACACACACACATCTTCCACCCCACGCACATTCCCTGCTTCCATCCATCCTCTTTCTCTCTCACCTGCTTCACTTCTTTTCGCCAAACAAAACAATTGCTTTCGGCTTACCTCCCTTCCCTCCTCCGTCCGTCCCACCTTTTACAGACCTCCATCTAGCTTGGCCCTGTGCCTACCTCTCTCTCTCTCTCCCTCTACATAACCTGCCTCCTTATTCTCTCTCTCTCTCTCTCTCTCTCTCTCTCTCTCTCTCTCTCTCTCTCTCTATCTAACACACACACACACACACACACACACACACACACACACACACACACACACACACACACACACAAACACACACTCAGCTCTATATCTTTCTCACACTAACCCTAACTCTCTCTCTCTCTCTCTCTCTCTCTCTCTCTCTCTCTCTCTCTCTCTCTCTCTCTCTCTCGTCCCCGCGTCAGTCTAGTCAGCCTTAAGGGACTATTTAAAGACGATCAAGGCATCAAGGAGCATCTGCCGTCGCTGCCGCGGAGACTAACGGCCCCGAGCCTTAATGAGTCGCGGGGTCACCGGTCACGTGGGTCGATGCGGCAGCCAAGGTCATCGGAAATTGGATTATTAGGTGCCGGTGGTGACTCCGATAATGACTTGTTGTGATCGGCGTGTCTCGTGCTGCTGTTGTTGTTGTTGTTTTTCGTCTCCCTGATCTTCCTCCTCCTGTTGTTTTTGTCTTCCTGATCTTCCTCCTCCTGTTGTTTTTGTCTTCCTGATCTTCCTCCTCCTGTTGTTGTTGTTTTTGTCTTCCTGATCATCTTCTTCCTGTTGTTGTTTTTGTCTTCCTGATTTTCCTCTTCCTTTTGTTGTTGTTTTTGTCTTCCTGATCTTCCTCCTCCTGTTGTTGTTGTTTTTGTCTTCCTGATCTTCCTCCTCCTGTTGTTGTTGTTTTTGTCTTCCTGATCTTCCTCCTCCTGTTGTTGTTGTTTTTGTCTTCCTGATCTTCCTCCCCCTCTTGTTGTTGTTGTTGTCTTCCTGATCTTCCTCCTGTTGTTGTTGTTTTTGTCTTCCTGATCTTCCTCCTCCTGTTGTTGTTGTTTTTGTCTTCATGATCTTCCTTCCTGTTGTTGTTGTTTTGTCTTCCTGATCTTCCTCCTCCTGTTGTTGTTGTTTTGTCTTCTGATCTTCCTCCTCCTGTTGTGGTTTTTGTCTTCCTGATCTTCCTCCCCCTCTTGTTGTTGTTGTTGTTGTCTTCCTGATCTTCCTCCTGTTGTTGTTGTTTTTGTCTTCCTGATCTTCCTCCTCCTGTTGTTGTTGTTTTTGTCTTCCTGATCTTCCTTCCTGTTGTTGTTGTTTTTGTCTTCCTGATCTTCCTCCTCCTGTTGTTGTTGTTTTTATCTTCCTGATCTTCCTCCTCCTGTTGTTGTTGTTTTTGTCTTCCTGATCTTCCTCCTCCTGTTGTTGTTGTTTTTGTCTTCCTGATCTTCTTCTTCCTGTTGTTTTTGTCTTCCTGATCTTCCTCCTCCTGTTGTTGTTGTTTTTGTCTTCCTGATCTTCCTCCTCCTGTTGTTGTTGTTTTTGTCTTCCTGATCTTCTTCTTCCTGTTGTTTTTGTCTTCCTGATCTTCCTCCTCCTGTTGTTGTTGTTTTTGTCTTCCTGATCTTCCTCCTCCTGTTGTTGTTGTTTTTGTCTTCCTGATCTTCTTCTTCCTGTTGTTGTTGTTATTGTCTTCCTGATCTTTCTCCTCCTGTTGTTGTTGTTTTTGTCTTCCTGATCTTCCTCCTCCTGTTATTGTTGTTTTTGTCTTCCTGATCTTCCTCCTCCTGTTGTTGTTGTTGTTGTTGTCTTCCTGATCTTCCTCCCCCTGTTGTTGCTGTTTTTGTCTTCCTGATCTTCCTCCCCCTGTTGTTGCTGTTTTTGTCTTCCTGATCTTCCTCCCCCTGTTGTTGTTGTTGTTGTCTTCCTGATCTTCCTCCTCCTGTTGTTGTTTTTGTCTTCCTGATCTTCCTCCTCCTGTTGTTGTTGTTTTTGTCTTCCTGATCTTCCTCCTCCTCGTCATCGTTCTCCTCCTTCTTCTCCTCGTGTTTCGTCTTCACTTAATTTTCACTCTCTCACCAACTTTTTTTCCTCTTTGTTTGTCCTCTTTGTTTTCCTTTTCTGCCTCTTGCTCCTACTGCTGTTTTTTTCCCTTCTGTTCTATATCGTGTTGTTGTCTTCCTCTTCGTCCTCCTCCTCCTCGTTTTTCTCTTCATTGTCCGTCAGCCTCAAATAATTTTCACCTCACCTTTCTATTATCTTCCTTCTATTAATATTTTTCTTCTTCTAATTCCTCTTGCTCCTACTCTCCTTTTTCTCCTAAGTCGTGTTGTGTGCTTCCTCTTCATCCCTCTCCTATTTCTCTATCCGGAAGCAGCATAATTATTCACACACACACACACACACACACACACACACACACACACACACACACACACACACACACGGATGAATAAAGAGAGGGAGGTTCAAACAGAAAAAAGCAAACACATCACCGTCGAATACTTGTCTTTTTTCCCGCCCGCGAGTCTCCCGCCCTGAGTGCCTGCTACACAAGTGCCTGCGAGTGCACCGATAAACACTGACCGAGCAACAAGGTACACGACACTGATGAATATATATTTCCTGATACGAATATATTTTTTCGTGAAATATATAAAAAAAATATACATTTCACTGATAACACAACGTTTATTGATGAGAATAACTTCCTGCTTCAAACCAACAATTTTCTGTGCACCTGTACGCGGCTTACACGCATTGACCTAGAATGTTATTTTTTTTTTGCCTGGTTTGATTATATTACTGAACACACACGAACGCATTGATGATTACGAAGCCACCACTACACACAATGGCAGGACATGGGTGGATACAACATATACTGCTATATTTCATTCCATCCCTTGAATTAAGAATCTGCAGAAAGCTTTTATTGACGGAGCAGCCACGCACGCCGTTATGTGGCAAGACTTAGTGAACATGGCCGATAACACGCCGGCATGAATGATGAAGTATTTGAAATGCCATGCTATTACTGGCATGGTGTAACAGGTTCGTGATTAATTAATTTGGTCATATTTTCATTAATAGCACGTTAGCAAGACTCACTTTAAAAAAAAAAAATCATAAAAGAAAAGGCGTCTGAAAATCAATGCCTTGTATAATATTTTTTTTTTCTTCTTTAGGCCTTCAATGAGTCTTACTCTAGATAGTGACATTGTAGACAGCCAATTAGACAGCCTACTTAGTCAGCTAGTCACTTCTTCAGCTCACCTCGTAGCTGGCCAACAAAACCACTCAGGTCACACACCTTCCTATACCCGTTCACGCCTCTCCGCTCACCCGTCAAGACTGATAGCCAGTCAGCACAAGAAGCATACAGATAGACAGCCATTGACAGGCACAGATTGTCTTCCTTCCAATTTAAATGGTTGTCAGCCCATCAAACATCTATTCAACAAGTCGTCCAGCTTTCTTGCTTGACTGTGTGCCTGTCTCCGTCCTCCACCCATCAATCCATCCACCCAAAAGGTTAGTGACCCAATCAGAGGTCAGCCACTTACTAAGCCAGTCATTCAGGAAGTTAGTCAGCTAGCCACCCAACCAACCAGTCATCTAGCCAGCAGCCAGTCATCTAGCCAGCCAGCCAGACAGACAGACAGACAGCGAAACAGCCAGTCAGTCAGCCAGCCAGCCAGCCAGCCAGTCAGCCAGCCAGCCAGACAGACAGTGAAACAGCCAGCCAGCCAGCCACCAGCCAGTTTTATGTAACGAGACGCGCAGCATTACGGACATTAGTGATAAGGTACGCGGTGCTTCGTCTTGCCGCTCGCCGCCCGAACCCATAATTAAGGTAATTAACATTTGCTTCCATTACTTACGAGCCCGACGCAACTCTTCCCAACTCCGCCTTTAAATTAGATGATAATGATGATCTTTGGCCTTTGGGATTATCGACAGAGGGATCATTAAGGCCGTAAATTGTGAGAAATAAATAAGACGACCCCGAGGAGGATTCACCTGCATGCGGACCCGAGTGCCCCCCGCCTCCCCCGGGGCCCCGTCCCTCACCCCCAGAGACACTCACACACCTGCACCCCACTCTTGCGTATCCTCAAAGAACACCTACATACAGGACACACCTCTACAATATGCACTCTACACTTACACTCCACAGCAGTACACTCTAGTTACCACGGCACATCTGCACTTTCGACACACCTGCGAGTAATTAATCTATATTACTCTTAGCATACATGCATATTCCTCAGGTGTACACCTCATATGACTCACCAGTAAACACATGTATGAACCCATCGCAACACTAACCTACCACAACCTAACCCAACTTATCCTAGCATAACATAACCTAATTTAACCTAACTCTAACCTATCTCTAACCCGAACCTAACCTAACCTACCTCTACACCACGCAACATATGTCTACACACACTCTCCACATGAGCAATCTAAATCCACAAGTAAACTCCACTACAAACTTACGAAGTCCACAACACATTTGACCGTTTCAACAAATTAGAAAAACAAAAATGTATCTTGTCTTTTTTTTTTCCAGTTGTTCTTTATGTTCCCCCCAATACCCTCTGTGTCATATTTTACTTCGCGAGCCGGAGCGATAAAACTTTGATTGATGCGCTTCGATTCGGGGCAACGAGAAAGTATGCAAGATTATCGGCAGGGCGGCAAAGTTATTATTTACCGCCAGAGATTCAAGAGGTCGTCCGATAATGGAAAAAGACAATCAAGCTAACAAAATGAAAGATAACTGACTAATATTACAATGTCACAACTAGTTATTCTTGATGTGTCTTATTGGTTATGAGCTCAGTGAAATTATATGCTCTAGTTTTGCATATATATCCAGCTCCTGATTATCCACTTATTTGTGTAAAAAAGTAAATTGTAATCATGAAAAGGAAATCAATACAAATTAAAATAATGAGTATCTCCTCTTCTTCCCCTTCCCTTCTCTCTCTGGATGTCTTCTCTGTCTCTGCTCCCTCTGTCATGTCAATTGTATCTCATTCCTACCCTCCCTCCTCTCTCCCTTCCCATTCCTCTACACGTCTTCATCCTCTTCTGTCTTTCATGCATCAACTTTACCTTCCATTTCTTCCTTCGCCTCCCTCCCCTCCCTACTGCCTGCATGTCCTTCTTCTTTGTGTGTGAGTAAGTGAGTGAGTGAGGGACTGAGTGAGTGAAAGTGAGTGGGCATCAAAAACAACACACACAAAAAAATCGTGTGTGTGTGTGTGTGTGTGTGTGTGTGTGTGTGTGTGTGTGTGTGTGTGTGTGTGTGTGTGTGGTGTGTGTGTGTGTGTGTGTGTGTGTGTGTGTGTGTGTCGGTAAACTGGAGGGTCCACGAAGCTTCTCCAAATGAGGTCGATCCCGCGAGGCCTCAAGACCTTGTGTTAGCAAGACGCTCCTGTCCCTGCACTTTTTTTTTTCTTCTCTCTCTCTCTCTCTCTCTCTCTCTCTCTCTCTCTCTCTCTCTCTCTCTCTCTCTCTCTCTCTCTCTCTCTCTCTCTCTCTCTCTCTCTCTCTCTCTCTCTCTCTCTCTCTCTCTCTCTCTTTCTTTCTCCTTCCCCCATCCCTGCAAAACAATAGTGAAGGAAACAAACACAAGGGCCGCAGAAGTGTTGTTTATGAAGAGTGCCCCGACGAAAGTTTACTTAAAAACAGGAAGCGAACAAGGAAAACTGAAGCGCCGCAGCACACACAGAAAATGAGAACAGCGAGCGGCGGGCGAGGGGCGGGTGGTGGCTGGCTGGCTGAGGGGAGATAAAATATACACGCAGGCAAGAAGGGCGGCGGCTAAGACGAAGTGAAAACAGAAATGCTGGATAGAAAAAAAACTGCTAAATACTTCAAGGTTAAGTGCACGCTGAACACACAAACACACACGCATACACACACTAGCGAGTTTTTTTTGTGTTATATGTTTTTGATGCCCTTGACCTGCTTCCATTGCTTCAAAAGATAAACATAAAAAGCTCTTATGATCATTACCCAAGACATTTTATTTCATTACACGTTCTTCATATATATTTCGAAGCCTCTGTTACACGCGGTTATCCGGACATGTTCTCTGTAGTACGTTGCATTCCCTTAATATAACAGAGTATTTAGCGTATAGAACATGTTATGTTATACGAGACAGATGTAATAGTGAGTGAGGCCTTACGTGGTGGGTGAGTCTTCATGCAGGCTTAGCTAATGAATAAAACAACGTAGTATGGCCCTAATCGGAAATAACTTGATAATTCTGTGAAGCATGATGCGGGTGTTGTATTTCTCCTTTCTCTTCCTGTGAGTAAAATAAAAAAAAAACAATCACTCTCTGCTGAAAATTAGTAACACAAACCTTGGATGCTAGATGAGGGAGGAGACGATGCAAGGAAAGGTAAATTGAAAAGTAAAAAGCCGAAGAGATGAAGAAAAAGATTAAACCAAAAAGCAGAAAGGGAATAAAGGTAGATATGGAAAACTAAACGATGAAAAGTGAGGAAGACTGACCGGATGAAAAAAAAAAAAAAAAAAACTTGGATGCTGGTGGAAGAAGTGAAAAATTAGCCATGAAAAGGAAATGAAGAAAAGCGAGAAAAGGTGTTCGAAAAATTAAGACAAACAGCAAACAACAGAAATATGAAAAAGTTTTGGAAGGGAAGGAAAGGGAGGGAGATCGAGAGAATGCAAAGATAAATACAGAGGAAGAAAAAAAAAGAGAGAAAATAAGAGGAAGAAAGAGATCAGTGACCGAAAAATCAGAAGAAAAAACTGAAATAATAAAAACAAGAAATTCAGAGGGGGAGAGGAAAAAGAACAAGCAAGAAAGAAGAAGAATGAAAAGATAAGTGGAAGCGAGCGAGGGTACGAAAGGGAGACGGAATAAAACACGAACCCACGAATAAACCAAAAAAATATAAAACGACGAGAAAAAACAGCGCAAGAAAAGCAGCAGGAAAAATGAAGGAGTGGAAGGAAGGAAACGAAAATGCGAAGAAACAGGCGGAGAAGCGGTGAGGAGGGAGATGAGGCAGAGAAATGTTGGGAGAGAGATGAAGGAGGAGGATGCTGGGGTGAGAAGGGAGATGAAAGAAAAGGAGGATGCTGGTTGGAGTGAGGAGGAAGATGAGACGATAAATGTGCTAAGAGGAAAGTGGAGAAGGATGCTGGGGTGAGGAGGGAGATGAATGAGGATGCTGGCCGGAGGTGAGAAGGGAGCTGAAACGGAGAATAGTGGTAGATGAAGGACGAGGATGCTGGGGTGAGAAGGGAGATATAAAGGAGGAGGATGATGCTGGCAAGGGTGAGAAGGGAGATGGAGATGAAGGAGGATGCTGAGGAGGGAGATGAGGCTGAGAAATATGGGGAGAGGAAGGAGGAGGATGTTTGGGAGATGAAGGAGAAGAATTCTGGCCGGGGTGAGAAGGGAGATGAGACGCAGAAATGTGACTAGAGAGAGGAAAGAGGAGGAGGAGGAGGAATGGAAAAGGCTACACGCGGACCTTCAGAGGAGGAAATTATGTTAATTATATGAAGGAAAGGATGGAATATGCATTGCGAAGGCAGCGAAGGAGAGAAAAGAGAAAGGCGAGCAAAAAAAAAGATAAAAGAATTGGAGTAAAAAATATCCAAAAAAAGATGATGAAAATAGGCGAAAGAAAGAAGTTGCTAATTGCGGGAGGTACGAAAAAGCAACAGCGATAGCAACAGCAACACCAGCAATAGAAGAAAAAAAGAAGCAAAAGAAAATGAGAAAATAGATGATGAGGCAAAAGAAAAGAAAGACAAGAGCCATCCAGGGAAATAAATATAAAAGAAAATAAGAGAAACGATACAGAAAATAATGTGAGGATGATACGAAAAACAGGGGAACCAAAGTAGGAGGAAGAAGAAATTGTGATCGTGGAGGAGGAGGAGGAGGAGGAGGAGGAGGAAGAGGAGGAGAACACTCGCAACATCTACAATAAACAAAAGAACAACAACAAAAAGAAAAACTAACACACAAGACACCCCAATCACCACTTCCACCACCACAACCACCACCACAACCACCACCACCACCACCACCACCTCACCTACCACCTCCCCTCCACCCTTGCTTACTTGTTTGCTCGCTCGCTCTCGGGTACAAGTTGTGAAAGCAAAAATTCTGGTCTGCAAAAGCCAGGGAGACCTTCACGGGCAGACTTATGCCTCGGGACGCAACAGGGATCCACCATTACGATCCTCTGAACCAACAAGAGTAAAGAATGGAGACGAGGGGGAACAAGGAGGAACAAGGAGGGCGAGGGGGGACGTGAAGAAGGATAGATGGCAAGGGAGGATGAGGTGAGGGACTGAGAAGGGAGTGAAGATAATAGGGGGTGGATTATAAAGGGTAGGTAGAAATGGGGGGAAAGAAAGGCTGTAGATGGGAGTGGACTGAAGATTGGATTGATTAGAGGATTGGACTGAGACGAGGGATAGATGGCATAAAAAGACGAGGAGAGGGACGAGGAAGGAACTGAAGTTAAAAGGGAGATGAATGATAGGAGATGTAATTGGGGGAAAGAAGGGTTAGAAATGAGAATGGATCTAAATGTGAAAAAGAGGGATAAATGGCAGGGGTAGACGAGGAGAGGGAGGGAAAGAGTGAAGAAAGGGGGGATGAATTGTAAGGGATGTACATGGGGAAAAGAAAGGTTAAAAATGGGAATGGATTTAAAGGTACAGAAGATGGGAAGGAGAGGATAGGGGAGAAGAACGGGTATGGAACTGAAGAAAGGGAGCATAAGGACATACGAACATACGAACATACGAACATACAAAAGGAGGTAGGCCCATGCAAGGCAGCTCCTGTGAACCTAACCCCACCTACCATCACTATCCATGAATTCATCTAACTGCTGTAAATTGGAGAGGGAATAGAACCACCATTACCGCCTTCTCTCTTAAATTCATCCTGGTGTGTCTTTCTCATAGTGGTGCAGTGGTGGTGGTGGTGGTGGTGATGGTGGTGTTGCAGTGGTGATGGTGGTATTGATAAAGGCACCTGAGATAATGGTGATAAGGTGAAGATTATTATTTATGGTAGTGGTGGTAATGGTGGTGGTGGTGGTGGTGATGGTGGTGGTGGTGGTGGGGGGGGTTTCCGGGGGCGGGGTCGCCGCTGTCATTGTCTTTATTTTGATTCGTCATTGCACAGATATTTCTTGGTCAGTTTTTTTTTTTTACTTCTATTCTTTGCTCATGGAGTGTTTGTTCTGTGTGCGTTAGTGTGTGCGTGTGCGAGTGTGTGTGTGTGTGTGTGTGTGTGTGTGTGTGTGTGTGTGTGTGAACGGAGACTACACGTGTATCTTCATTTTCACAATACAACATGATTAGCGAGAAATCTCTCTCTCTCTCTCTCTCTCTCTCTCTCTCTCTCTCTCTCTCTCTCTCTCTCTCTCTCTCTCTCTCTCTCTCTCTCTCTCTCTCTCTCTCTCCCAATACAAGCATCACTGGACAACGCAAGACCTTCCTTCCTTCACGGCAAACTCGACCAATACGTTTCTTATATGACCTGTGAATCCCTGGCACTTCCCCCTCCAATTCCTCCATCTCTCTCTCCCTCTCTGTCTCTCGCTTTCTCACACAACACACACGGCTTTAGGGGGAAAAACGAGGAAAAAATGGCACGGCATCACTCTCAGACACACCAGGCAGTCGGGGAAGGCGGTAGGCGTCGCGTCGGTGGCTGGTGGCTCTCGGCGGCAGGACAGCACCTTATTGGGATCTATTACTTTGATTTACAGCCCCGCCCGAGGCCAGCAATCAGAGGGAACGACGTGGGAAGCGTCAAGACCAACTTCCTGCTGCGTGGACACCATCACTCACTAACCAATGCCTCGCCAACATGCTCTGGTGAATGCTCGTGGTGGTGGTGGGGTGGGGGGGTGAGAGGGAGACAGGGATGGTGGTGGTGGTGGTGATTTTGAATATAGGAGATTGATTGACCTGCTGATGTTGCTCTTTTTCTCTCTTGCTCTCGTTCGCTTTCCCTCTCTCGTTTGCTTGCTTCATTCAGCTCCTATTGGTTTCCTTCAGTGCCTGCTTTTCTTCATTCCGTCTATGTTATTTTTATGTTTTTTTCTTATTTCATTCCTCTCTTTTTTTCCCATTTTTTTTTCGTCCTTTCTTTCGTATTTCCTTTCCTTCTCTCCTTCTTTACTTATTCCTTCCATGCTTCCTACCCTCCCTTTCTCCTCCTTCCGTCCTTTCTTACTTTTATGCTTTCCTCTGTTTTTTTCATCTTCCATAGTCTACCTTCCCCCCTCCCCCCCCACACACACGTACCCTCTACCCCCCTCCCCCCACTAACCCCTATCAGTGTTTGGCCGGGACAGGGTAAGTAAGGGTTACACTCCCCCTGCCCACCCTGCCGCCTTCGTCCTTGCCGCCCCCCGCCCGGCCCTTTAATGGCCCGGAGAATGAAATATTAGGCCGCCTTATTTGTCGCTGTGGAGGACCTGTGTTTTCGGCCTCCATCATCCACTCTTTCACTCGCCTTTTCTCCTCCTTTTCCTCCTCTTCGTCCTCCTCCACTTCACTGCTTTAAACATATATCTTTTCCTTCTTTCTAAATTTCGTTCCCTCTTTCTCTGATTATTTCTCCTCTTTCTCCTTTTCCTTCTCCTAATGTTTCTTTTTCATCGTTCCGCTGCTTAAAACAAATACCCTTTTCTTCTTTCTAATTTTCGTTCCTTCATTCTCTGTATTCTCCATTTACTTCGATTCATTCTTTTCCTTATCTTTCTCCTCCTGTTTTTATTCCTCCTTTTCATTCTCCTCCACTCCACGACCTAAAACACCTACTCTCGATTTGCACCTCTTTCTGGCTTTCTCTTCCTTTACGTCCCTCTTTCCTCGTCCTCCTTCTCCTCTTCCTATCCCTTCTCTTTACTCCTTCCTAATCCTCCACCTCCACACCTTCTTCCTCCTCCTCCTTATCATGAATCATTCTGAACTTTTAATTCTCGCACCTTCCCTTCTACAAACACCAAAGACATGCAAATAAGGAAGAACTGAGGAAAAAACACGATGAAAAGGAATAGTTGAGCAAAAATGGAAATATAATGAAGAGTGTGTTGAGAATCTAATCATTATATCCATCATTCTTCTCTCTCCCCATCTCTCTCTTATCTCTACCTTCCTTTCCTTCTCTCTCCCCTTTCTTCCTCCCTCTCTCCCTACTCACAGCATCTCGCAGCATCCACTCCCCCGTATCTCTTGCTCTCATCACGTTTGGACTAGTCTGTCTGTACCCGCCCAGTGATTTATTGACGGAATAAATCGTTGATGAATGCGGAATATAGTGGCTTCCGATACAGTGATTCCTGCCTTGTCACGGGCCGCCGGGGGGATAAGAAGGCGAAGAGGGATTGCCGGAGTTTATATGGATTGGGAGGGATCAGTTACAACATGTATCAAGCCGAGTATAGAGAGTGGGACAGGGCGGGCCTAAGACAAAATAGTGACCGTCACCCTATTTGAATGTGAGGAAGGTGTGTGGGGGGCGAGGGAGGGTGGGGGGGGATGTACAGGTGTGTGTGTGTTGGGGGCGGAATGTAAAGGTGTGCGTGTGTGTGTGTAAGTGGAGGATAAGCCGAGAAATTGACTGATTGACTAACTGACTAAATACAACTGTGTGTGTGTGTGTGTGTGTGTGTGTGTGTGTGTGTGTGTGTGTGTGTGTGTGTGTGTGTGTGTGTGTGTGTGTGTGTGTGTGTGTGTGTCGGGGGCTCCCTTTTTTTTGGCCCTCCCGCTGAGTGATGAAGGTCGCTTTGTCAAGGTACTCCGGCCACTCCTCCAGCGACCGTAATTGCTGGGCGGCGGAGACGAAGGGACGAAGGTTAATGATGGAGTGGCCGCCATTAATCAGGTCGTGGCAGTCGTTTTTCTGGATGGGGAAACGAAAGAAAACTAATAGGTGGATAATGGGAGAAAGGCGACGATAGGGCTGTGACGGTACTAGAAAATATTAGGAAACGCGAAGAAACGAGCAGGTGTTATTAGTGTTGACTGTTCTACGCCGGTGTCTTGTTGCAGGTAATGTGACAAAAATATGAAGATTGACACAAGAAAGAGTTTGTTATAGATCATTTTTTTAATACAAGAAAGCGCGTGGTATTTATATTGTGTGTTCTTTGGGGATCACTGAAGAAGGAAAAGTGACAAAACGATGAAAGGAAAACGAGGATCGACACAACAAGTTAAAATTTGTTATATACTTTTTTTTTAATACTAGAAAGAATTACTTTTGTCTTTGAGGGAACAGCGATTAGCGGGCTTTTTTTTACACCTTTTTTGTTGTTGTTGCCCTTGAGCTGTTGCCATAGCTTTAAAAAAAAAAAATGTGAATTGGTGAGTTAGGAGGGCAGATTCACTTTCCACAGGCATACGATAATAATAACACACACACACACACACACACACACACACACACACACACACAATTCTATATATATACTTGTCTGTTTTTTATTTCATTTAACAGAGAACATTCCCACCCACCAACCCCCAAAAAACACAATTTATACGAGAAAGAATGACAGCGGCGGCGGCGGGACTGTCACGAGGGGCGAACTATATTAATTAAACCACCTGACCGTCCTCACCTGTCCCCCCTTTCCCTCCTTCCCTCCTCTTCCCCCTTCCGGCACCTCACCCACAACCTTCCTCTCCCATCAACATCCCCACGCCCTCCTCCTCCTACCGCTTCCTCCCTCCTCCCCCATCCAGCACCTCACCCACCCCTTCCTCTCTCTTCAACACCCTCCCTAACTCCTCCTCCTCCCCCCTCCCCCTCACTCCCTACCCCCTCTCACTTGATTCATGACGTCACTTTTACAAGCACACTAATGAAGCATGTCGTGAAGCTGACCCAGTGTGTGTGTGTGTGTGTGTGTGTGTGTGTGTGTGTGTGTGTGTGTGTGTGTGTGTGTGGTCTATAAAAAACAGACAAAAATAAACACACACACACACACACACACACACACACACACACACACACACACACCTGGGCAACTGATCAGAGTAAAAAAAGACCTAAGATTAAATATATAATTAATTAATTTTCTTTTCTTTTATGATTTATTTTCCTTTCGGCTTTTGCCGTCCCATTAAAGAGTTTCCCAAGGAGGAGGAGGAGGAGGAGGAGGAGGGGAGAGGAAGCTGACCAAGAATAAGAAGGGAGGGGGAGATAGGTAGAAAGAGGAGGCAGGGGGGGGGGTGGAGCTGACGAGGACTAGGAGGAGGGAGAGGGGGGGAAAGGTAGTTGTGTTGAATGGGGCGAGGGGGAGCTTACTATGAAGGGGTGTGAGGGGTAAGGGTGAGATAATCATAAGTGGAAGGATAGGAGAGAGGGGGAGAAGGGTAGGAGTGGGGGGGGAGGGGGCGGGGAGCAGAGATTACGAGTTGTTTTAAAACTTCCCAGACTAATATAAAGTTTCTATTCCCTGCAGTCTGCTTTGTTAGATCGACTTTATTTACTTTATTATTTTTTTCATTATTTTTCATGCATAACATCACTAACAACAACACCACAACCAGCAACGACAATTAGTCATGTATTTTTATTCTTACAAGTTTTGCAATCCTTATTTTATTTGCTTCGTGTCATTTTTCAGGTGATTCCCTATTTTTTTTTCTTTCGCATGCTGAGAACTCTAACTTTTCCCATGCATTATATTTTCTGTACTTGTTTTTTACAGTCTTTCCTGCCAACATTTTCTCTTTCATTTTCTCTTTTTTTCTCATTCTCTCTCTCTCTCTCTCTCTCTCTCTCTCTCTCTCTCTCTCTCTCTCTCTCTCTCTCTCTCTCTCTCTCTCTCTATCTATCTATCTATCTATCTATCTGTCTATCTATCTATCTATCTCTCCCAGTCTTTCTCTCAGCCCTTCAATCAAATCATGTACACCGTGTGAGTGGGGGCGTTGGTCTCAATATCTCAAAAGTTGTTTACACCCGATCAATAGAGCAACGAGAAGCGGTAATGCGGGACACGTGTGTATGCCTGTAAATATTGACTCCTTTAGAATCAATGGATCAATCACGTACTGGCACCCCGGACACCTGCACTCTGATGACGCGGAAATGTACCAGTGTGACTTAGCAATGCACCTGAGCTTTTGATAGTGGCTTAGGATGATAGAGTTAGCAACGTTATGATAGAATACATCGGCTCTTGTGCTCTTAAATTAGTGAGCGTCGACATTAGGGCTCATGCAGAAGTGACTGAAAACTGGGATACAATAAAAGAGCAGATTTCGTCACACTTAAGCATTGTTATGAGAGGTTAATTTTCGCCAGGGCAGAGGATTAGCGTCTGGTTGAAAATTTGCTGTTTGTGTAGTCTAAATAGCTATGTAAATCGATCTCACAATCTCCCTCTCCTTCTCCCTCTTTTTTTCCCTTCTCTCTCTCTTCACCTCTTTCTATCCCTATTTCTCCCACTCTCTCTCCCCTAACAACTTTCCTTTCCCTTCCATCCCCTTCCCTTTGTCCCCACTCCGTGCCTCACCTTCCTGCCTGGTCCACGTGGCACGCGCCGTCGCTCAGGTGACACACACATACCTGAGCACACCACCGCCCTTTGGTACCGCGGGTGTTTCCTCTTCCCTCACTCTTTCCGCCTCACGCAGGGATAATATAGTAGTGTGTGTGGGAGGGGGAGGAGGGATTGTGTGTGTGTGTGGGGGGGGGGGGGGGGTCTATTAGCATATTCAGTTACTTTTCATCTCTATAAACTTCAGCTCCACATAAGGCAAGCTTGTTCCCAGCTCTGGCCTTCACTAACATCATTATTATTTTTCCTTATATTCTTTTCTCTGACCCTTGACCCCTTTTTTAACTAGGGAGGAATATAATACTGAGCAACAATGATTTTTTCATATATCTTACTGAGGGCTGGTAGGATTGAAATTGACCTGTTGTTATTAATCTTTCGAGAGGAGGGTATCAGGACACCTCTCCTCCCGAAATTGACCTATCTTTCGGCCACTCCTCTGAACCCTTTTCATAGGAGCAGCGAGTAGCGGGCTTTTTTTTTATTACTGCTTCCTTTTTTTTGCCCTTGAGCTGTTTCCTCTGCTGTAAAGAAAGAACGTTTGCATTACGCTTATATGTATACGGCCTAGCTAAGACATTATTTGCTGCTGTATGTATTCTTGGACAGCAAAGCAAGTGGTAAATTTACATATATAAGTAAGAGTTAATCAGTATTTTCATTCATATTCATCTCTCCTATTGGTGAACTCAGTAGCAATGTTCGTTATCCTATTTGCTTTCACATAATCTGGACTCTCACAAGAAATAGGTATCAATAAACCAATGGAATCAGATTAGATCATTCTTATTTAACTGATTATTGCTTTATTTTTCCTATGTTTTGGTCTTATAATGTCTTTTCATTACTACATGGTCTGTTTTCCTAACACACACAAAAAAAGACGTACAAACTAACGCCCTCCCGAGTGGCTTCCCTTATTTTGCATCACGTTTTTCGCTTCCTTGCCTTGCCCTGTTTTGCTTTATCCCGCCTCGACCTCCTTGCCACTATGCAGCCTCACCTCGCTTCATCGGCCCCGCTCCGTGCTTGACTTTCATTCCCCTCGCTCTTTCTTTCTTTCTTGGTCACGCCCTTCCCTGACTACCTCCACGTTACTCCCGACGTCATCCTCCTCCCTCCTCTCCCTTCTTCTCTACTTCCCTCCCTCAAGCGTGCCCTCTTCTGACTTCTCTTCTCCCAATTCACTTCCCTCTCACCACCTTCCTCATCCCAAAGAACGTTCCTCCCCCTATCTTACCTCCCCTTCTCTAACGTCCCTTTCAATCCCTACTCAGTCCTGATCCCTCCCTCTCCCTTTCCTCTCTCCCTCTCTCCCACTAGCACGCCTTTTTCTTACTTTAATCTTCTCCCAGACCACTTCCTATCTTTTTCCACCCCTAAGAAAGTCCCTCCTCCTTCCTCCCCTCCCATTCTCTTACTTCTCTCCCTTTCCTTTCCATTTTCTTCCATCCTATTATCGGTCCCTTCCCTTGTCTTTCCTTCCCATCTCTTTCTTACCTCCCTTCCTATCCATTTCTTTTTTCATCTTGTGTCGGTACCTCTCTATCATTCCAAAGTCAAGCCAAGGATCACATAAAGGTATACATCCACAACAACTAATGCTTCGGAATGCTCATTGTAAGCCCGATATGGCATGTAAATGTTCTCGCTGGGGGGAGGAGGAGGAGGAGGAGGAAGAGGAAGAGGAAGTGGAGGAGGAGAAGGAGACACGTGCCTTGATCCCCCTAAAACCCCTCCTCACTCCCCCATCCCCATTTGACCTTTTAGCTTGTGGATGGGGTGGGTGGGAGGAAGAGGCCTGGAGGAAGGGAGCGGGAGGAGAACGAGAGGAAGGCGGGAGGAGGTCGAGAGGGTGTGTCCTTGAGGGTTCAGTGACCTAGCTTCTCGGGGGGATCTGGGGTATCCAAATAATATAAAAGCAACATTCACAAACACCCGAAAACACTACTAATTGTGGCAGGCTCTTGGGCATACTCTGTTCTTTGCCCTATTTCGGTGATGGTGGTGGTGATGGTAGTGGTGGTGGTGGTAGGGATGGTAGTGGTGGTGGTTACTAGGAAATACACAAGACTTGATACACCCAAGAAGTGACAAAAAATAAAGAAAAGAAGAAGAGGGACAAATGGATGAACGGAAAGAGGAAATAAAGAGCAGAAAGAGAAGAAAGGACCAAATAGGGAAATGGAAAGATAAACACACACACACACACACACACACACACACACACACACACACACACAGACACACACACACACAGTAAGAGAAAAACTTATATACTACCTCGTCCACATTTGGCATCGATTTGCATACGCGGAAGTCACCGTCATGAATGTTCGTTTGCATAAAAATATCAGCTGTCCATTTGCCATCGTTCGTCACACACACACACACACACACACACACACACACACATACCCTTCTCCCCCCCACACACACAATATCACCCCTCCCCCAACCCCACCCCCAACACACACTCATACACCTAAACGGGTCTCCATTCACAGGATAATTACACTCAATAAACACGCCACGCCCATTGTCATTCCCTTCGCCTCTCATTCCACCGTGACACACAGGACACACTAGAGCAAAACAAGGAGAAAAAAAAGCAAAAGAAAAAAACCGAGGACCTTAAACCCAGATCGATACGAAGTGAGATTTTACTTAGCAAAAATATTAGATACAAAGAATATGATGATGAGGATAAGGATAAAACAAACAATAATGATAGCAATAGTAATAATGGATGGGTAAACACAGATAAAAGACAGGCAGGCAGACATACAGAGGAAGGCGAACAATCACCCAAACAGACACAGACACACACAGATGAAAAAGATGACAAAAGAAGACAAACGGAGGGGAAAAAAACATACATACACGAAAAAAGAGGAAATAAAGAGAAGACAATAAAATAAAGAAAAGAAAAAGAGGAACAAATTTAGGAATAGTAAGAGGAAATAAAGAGCAGAAAGTACGGAAAATAGGAAAATGAAAAGATAAAAAAAACAAAGAAGAGAGACAGAAGGGAGGAAGGAGGAACAAATAAAGAAAGAGAACTAGAAAACAAAGAAAAGATAGAGAAGACAAGAGGAGGAGGAGCAAATAGAGAAAGAAAACGAGAAAAAGAAAAAGAAAAAGAAAAGAAAAGGAACAAAAAGACTAAAAAAGAGAAAGAGAGAAAAAGAGAGAGAGAAAGAAAGAAAATCGCTAAATGGAACAGACTCCCAACATTTCCTTTCGGTCGGGTCCCCTCAGACAGAATCTACAACCACCCAGCGACCTTCACCGCTTCGTAAATCACGCGGAAAATGCCCCAAAGTCCTCGCCGGCGCAGACTCGAGGATCCCCAACTCATATCCGACACACCGACGCAGTTCCTCGCCTCTGAATATTAATGTGGCAGAGGAAGAACTGGCGAGGAAGCCCATCCCAACTCCATCCGCCCCCGAGGGTTGCCGAGGGGACACTGATGCGGCGGGCTGGCTGGCCTGAGGACGCGGCGTGCTTATAAACGGGGGATATACACTATTGTTACTGCTACTGTTATTGCTCTAGATACTGCTGCTGCTGCTGCTGGGGCGGCTGCTGCTGCTACTAGAATTGCTGTTGGTGTTAGTGCTAGTATATATATTGCTGTTACTACGAATATTACTACTACTACCACCACTACTACTACTACTACTACTATTACCACTACTACTACTATTAATAATTATAATAAAAGTAACGACAATGGTAAGTGTTAGATAATACAAAATGATGAACCAAAAAATAGATAAAAAATAATGATAACTTTTTTTGCTATTATTATTGCTGCTAAAGTTGCTATTACTACCACCACCACTACTACTATATTTTTTTTATACTACACTTACTACTACTACTACTACTACTACTACTACTACTACTGCTACTACTACCATCAATACTACATCTCACACCACAATAACAACAAAAACAATAACTACATCACCTACAATAACAACTACTACTACGATCACTATTACCATTACCACCACCATCACTACCAAAATCACCACCACTACCACCACCGCCACCACCACCACCATTTCTCTCAGCCTCAGCGTGTGCAGCTCCTCGCCACACTTTTTAGCTCTTGAATTTATGTTTATTGCCCTGACGAATGGGTGCCACTTTTTTTTTTCGTGCGTGTGTTTGTTTTGTCAAAGGAAGAAGGCTGCAGCAGCATAGCATGACGTGTCCTCTGACTATTGTGCGCCATAAAGGAGTTTACAGACTTGTTATTTCCTTCGTCTTGGATTATGACAAAGTACTCGAGGCATTAAAAAGAGCTTAAGTGTTTTTCTGCTCCCTCTCTCTGTCTCTCTCTCTCTCTCTCTCTCTCTGTCTCTGTATCTATCTGTCTATCTATCTATCGTCTCGTTTCGTCTTGTCTTGTCTTTTTTTTCGTTTCCTTTCTTCTCTGTTCTTTCCTTTTCCTTTTTCTTCCCTCTTTTCTCATCTTTTTTCCTCTCCTCTCCTCTCCTCTCCTCTCCTCTCTCTCTCTCTCTCTCTCTCTCTCTCTCTCTCTCTCTCTCTCTCTCTCTCTCTCTCTCTCTCTCTCTCTCTCTCTCTCTCATACCTTCCTTCCTCTTCGTTGTGAAATACGGTCAACAAACATGGCCGTCAAGTTCTTTTCTTTTTTTTTTTAATATTTTTTTCTGTCCCCTGGTATCGCTCCGTCTTCTTAATGTCTTCCTGTTTTCTTCCCTAGACAAGTCCATCTCAACTTATAAGTCGCATTATCTCGGGAAATAAAAATAACGACTTGCTAAGTATATAAATATTTCATCTTACTGACTGACTGGAGAACAAAGATGAGTGTGTGTGGTGGTGGTGGTGGTGGTGGGGGTGGGGGTGGGGGGGGAAGGTATGTGTGCGTGTGAGTGTGCGTGTGCGTGTGCGTGTGTGTGTGTGTGTGTGTGTGTGCGTGTGTGTGTGTGTGTGTGTGTGTGTGTGTTTCTCTCTCTCATTCTTTCCCACCATGATAAAATTGTTCTGTTTGGTATTCCATTTATGCCCCTGATCAGGACGTAGTGTTGGTATGGGCGACTGGCCACAACAAGCACCAGGAATAGACGCGTTGGTAGTGCAGCTGCATGTTTAGGGTGCCTTGGGATACGGTCATGCACTCGAGCCGCAGAATAACAAACAGAAGACAACAACAGCACATCACTGAAGCCTGGGAACACTGAAGGATGAATAGATACACACAGTCGACAGAAGCAATACGATATTCAAACCAATAATAACAACCATAACCTCTAAACTTATATGTAGCGAGCTTTTTTTTTTTTTTTTTAGATTTCTAGAAGTCTTTTTTTTCTTATCTAGTTTTGTCATACACTCACTGAAGCCTGGGAACACTGAAGGATGAATAGATACACACAGTCGACAAAAGCAATACGGAATTCAAAGCAATAATAACAACCATAACTTTTAAATTTACATGTAGCGAGTTTTTTTTTTTAGGTTTCTAGCTGGCATTTTTTGTATCTTCTTTTGTCCTACACATCACTGAAGCCTGGAAACACTCAATGATGAATAAATAAAAAAATAAAAAATAATACGAACCACGCGACAATAATAACAATCTTAACTCAATATTAGACGTTGCGAGTTTTTTTTTCCTATCATGCATTTTCGTATCTTTTACTCTCTTGAAATGTCTCCTTTATGGTGGAAAAAAAAGCACTGAATCACACACACAGCCAACTAAACAGGACAGTCTCTCTTCAATAATTAAGAAGTAAAAAATCTATAGCAATTACTTTCTTCCTCCACTAAGAGCTTGCTACACCATTGTATTAATTTTCCCTAACCTATAAGCCTTCCTCTCTTTACTACATGCACCCAGTCTCAGTAGTACACACTCCTTTTATACGTTTACCATTAGCCTGTTCCCTATACCTTACCTCTTTATGGTCACCTCCCTCTTTACCATAGCCCACAGCTCTTTCCAAACTCAGCCTTACCCTATCTGCCCAGCCACCCTTCCCTTTACTTCCCCTTCTTATTGAACCTTCACTATCTTTCTACTACTGCTCTCTCCTATTTCACCCTTTAAGAACCTGGCTACCAATCTAACATCGTCCCTTCCATCCTTTCTCTTCCCTTTCGTTTCATCTCCTTTCTTTTCCTTCCTTTCCCTTCCCTTCTCATCGCTTCCCTACCCTTCCCTTCCCATCCCACCAGTTCGACGAAAAGACTGCAGGAACGAACCAGCCAGCAGCTTCCTACCTCAGGCGCACACAGGCTAATACATCACCGTGAGCCTTCAACAATCACACGTATCGCTCAGACCATCTTGCTGGCTGCGTCCTGGGGTGTGAAGGCGGTGGTGATGGTGGTGGTGGTGGTGGGATAGATGGATGTGGCGGAGGTAGAAAAGAATGAGGGTGGGAAGAAGGGTTAAGGGGAAGAAATGGATGGTAGAGAGAGAAAAAATAATATAGATTGTGTGTCTGTCTCTCGATGGTGAAGTGGGTCGAGAGATCACACACACTATTTAGATGATGAGGATGATTAGATGACGGAAGAGGAGGAGGAAGAGGGGGAAGAAGAGGAGGGAGAAGGAGAGGAAACAGGAGGGGGAAGAGGGAGACAAGAGGGGCGAGGAAGATTACTAGGAAACCGATGAGAAAAAAAAGGAAGAAGAAAAAACGAAGAAAATGAAGAGAAATCAAAGAAAACTATAAAGAAAAAAAAACATAAGAAAGAAATTAAATAGGAAACAAAAAGAGGAATGGAAATAAAAAAGAGAATTACTAAGAGACCAATGAGAAAAAAGAAAAAAGGAAGATAAAATTAAGCAAAAGAAGGAGAAATAAAGAAAAGAATTATATGAAAGAAATATGAAGGGAAATAAAAAAGAGGAAAGGAAATCAAAGAGGGAGCCAGAGAAAGAGGACAGAGAGCAGGGGAAAAGAGGAACAGCAGAAGCAGGAGAAAAGAAGAGAAAGAGCGAGGAGAGGAGAGGAGGAAAACAAATGCGGTGAGAGGCTTGAGTTAGAAGAGAGGGATCAGCCGGGTTAGAGGCAGACAGAGAAAGAGAGAAGAAACAAAAGGAAAGAAAAATGAAAAGAGGGAGAAAAATAAATTATAGCACAATGGAAAAGATGGAATAAGGAATGGAAGAGATGATAAAGGAATGAAAGAGATGAGAAAAGATGTAAGGAGGAGATAGAAGAGAGGGATCAGCGTGGAGCAAGAAGAATGTTGGGTTAGAGGCAGACAGAGAAAGAGAGAAGAGACAAAATGGAAGAAAAATGAGAAGAGAGGAAACTAAATTATAGCAGAATGGAAAAGATGGAATAAGGAATGGAAGAGATGAGAAAAGATGTAAGTAGCTTTCCTTTCCTTCCCTTCCCTTCCCTTTCCTTTCCTTTCCTCTCCTTTCTTTTCCTAAATAAATGAAAAAAAGTATACAAAATTGAAAAAAAAATGTTGAAGTAAAAAATATTGTAAAAAAATTATTTATGGCAGAAACAGAGAAGAGACAGAAGCAAAAGAAAAGCACATTAAAGCAGAAAGGAGGAGAAGAGGCGGAAAAAGATAGCTATGTAAGTAGAGGAATAAACCGAGGAATAAACAAAAAGAAAGAAAAAAGAAAGAAAAAGGCACCAAAATTGTTTAAGGCAGTTGTATGTGGATGAATGACCGAATTGTGTGTGGATGAATGAGTCGTATATGTGGAAGATAGAGTTGTGTCGTATGTGGATGAGTGGATGAAGGAGTTGTGTGTGTGGATAAATGAGTTGTGTGCTATAATTAAACATTAGAAAGTAAAACAACGTAACAGAAGTAAGTGGGAATCGATCGACGTGTTTTTTTTGCTGGCAACACTGCATAAAACAGACGCCGGCACTCGGATTATGGATTTAATTGCGCCGTGAAAAGAATATTCGCTAACTACGGGGATAATTATTAAAGGTGTGTTGCCGATCCGCTTAACTGATAGCTGTTATTATGATTACTGATGTTTTTATTGTTATTATTATTATTATTTCATTATTGTTGATGTTGGAGCGAAGGTTAGGAGAGAGGGAGAGAGTGAGTAGGAAGATGAGAGTGGGAGAAGAGCGGTGGAGATACGGAGAAAAGAGTTACATAAGAACATAAGGAGTCTGCAAGAGGCATAGTTGTTATTGTTGTTGTTGTTGTTGTTTTTGTTGTTATGTTGTTTCTATCATTATTCATTTATTGCTATTAACATTATTGCAATTAGTGCTACTTTTATTGTTATTGCAAATTATATGACAAATTAAAACACTAAATTAAGAGAGAAAAACGCATATTAAAGAAAAAAAGCAAAATTAAATAACTTCAAGATCAAAACCTTCTACATGTACAAAAAAAAGAAAAAAATAGTAAAATAAAGGAAACGGGTGACTTGAGAGAGAGAGAGAGAGAGAGAGAGAGAGAGAGAGAGAGAGAGAGAGAGAGAGACAGACAGAGACAGAGACAGAGACAGACACAGACAGACAGACAAACAGATACAAACACAATACAGAGAAATGACTCTAAACTCAATGAAATCCACGACGGAGTTAGTTAAAAAATAATAAAACAAAGTGGAGGAAAGTTAAAAAGTTGATACGGAGGCAATGGCAGGAGGGAACAAATGGAGCAAAAGAAGGATAATTGGAGAGATAGAAAATAAAAAGGATAACAAGTATACCCTAAGAGGCTGACACATAAATATAGGAAGGAGAAGGAAGGGAGGACGATGAAGCGACAAGGGGAGGAGGAACGCCGGAGGGAATGAAGGGAAAGGGGACAGAATCGTGCAAAAGGGTGTGAGGAGCCGTGGGAGATGTGAAGGGCCTCGGAGGGGACGGAAAAAGGGAAGGAAGAGAGAAAAAATAGAGGGGAGCGAAGGGGAGGAGAGGGAGACAGTGAGTAGGGAGATGAGAGTTGGAGAAGAGAGGCGGAGATACCGAGAAAAGAGAAGGTGGAAGAGGAGGAGGAGGAGGAGGAGGAGAAGGAATAAGAAGATTGAAGAGAAAAAAGGGAATGTAGATGAAGAGCGGATGAGGAAGGGAGAAGCAGTAAGGGAAAAAGAGAAGAGGTAGAGGGAAGACACTTGAAAACACACACACACACGCACACACACGCACACACAGATAGATAGATAGTTTACTGACCACAGGAAGCAATACACACACACACACACACACACACACACACACACACACACACACACACACACACACACACACACACACCTCCTTGGACCTCAGCACTCATGAAATGGAAAGGAAATCTCGAGAGGAATCCTGCTGTAGCTCTTTATCCTCTCGGGGGTCACTAGCCAGGGTCAAGCCAAGTCTGTTTTCTTGATTTTTTTTATCTAGGCCGCTTTCTTTTCTTCCCTACCTCCCCCAGCACCCCCCCTTCATCCTCCTCCTCCTCCTCTGCCCCGTCTGTCTATTCCCGTTTTCTCTCTCTCAGTCTCACAATGGTCGGTTTTCCCTTTACTTGCATTCAGACTCTGGCATCTACTGACCCTGATTCTTCTTCTCTTCTTCTCTCTCTCCTTGTTAAATACTTGTACTCCCTCTCTCTCTCTGTCTCCCTGTCTCTGCCTGTGTGTCTGTCTCGCTCTCCTTCCCTCTCCCTCTCTCTCTCTCTCTACCGTCCACTACCCTTACGAGACGTGACTACACATTCATATCAAGCACTTTCAGTAACCCAGCGAGGGGGTTCTTATCCGTCCCTTCATCTACACGTGTTTTATCTGTTCCGGGAGTAACATTCAGAGTAACGAATTCTTTACAGCCGTCCCTCATTTGCTTGAAAAAAGAACCCGATGCAAGGAGATGGGAGGGAAGGGTTTTAATTCCCATAGAAGGAACAATACGATAAGGACTGTCAGGGATGCTTGTACAGGAAAAGGGCGAAGGAAAGGGATAGAATGGGCGATAGGATAAGGCGTGGGTGATAGGGAATGAGGGATAGCCTATATATAATTCTCTCTCTCTCTCTCTCTCTCTCTCTCTCTCTCTCTCTCTCTCTCTCTCTCTCTCTCTCTCTCTCTCTTTCTGCGTGTATGAGAGAGAGAGTGTATGACGTGGGCTTCTTTTGTTTCTTCCCCACAAAAGGTCTTCCTCTCTCTCTCTCTCTCTCTCTCTCTCTCTCTCTCTCTCTCTCTCTCTCTCTCTCTGCATTGCCCTTGACATCGTTTTCGCTTCTGGTTTCTTCTGTGGTTTTGCCCTTTTCATATATGCTTGTTGTTGTTGTTGTTGTTTTTACCTTCCTTTTTTTCCTTGTTTTGTATGTCATTTTTTTTTTTTTTTTTTTTTGGTGTTGCTGTTCTCTTTTTCGTTGACCTCGTTCTCTCGCTTAGTATCAGTGCTTGCCCTTTTTATATGTGTGTTTTTGTTTTGTTTTACTTTTACTTTTCTTATTGTATCTATTTCAACCCTTTTTTCTGTTGCTGTTTCCTTTTCTTCTTCTCTCTTTCGTTGACAGTTTTCGCTCCTGGTTTCTGTGTTTTTACTCTCTTTGAATGCCTGCTTTTTTTCCCGTGTCCTTTTTTTAGTTTATATACGTCATTCCCCTCTTTTTTTTCTTTGCTGTTCCCGTTTTTACCTCTCCCGTTGCCGCGTTCCTGCAGTACTTTTTTCCTTTTTCCTCTGTGACTCTAAACACTAACTCATTTTTTGTTTAATTTATTCCATTCCCCTTTTTTGTCTGTTGTTCTTTTTTTCTCTCTTTTTCGTCTCCGCGTTCCTGCAGTACTTTTCTTTTTTTTTGTCTGTTGTCATTTTTACCTTGTTCGTCTCCGCGTTCCTGCAGTACTTTTCTTTTTTCCTCAGTGGCTCAAAACACTATAACTCATTTTGTTTTCATTATTTCATCCTTTTTTGTGTTGTTCTTTTTTTCTCTCTTTTTCGTCTCCGCGTTCCTGCAGTACTTTTTTTTCCCCCAGCGGCTCAAAACACTATAACTCATTTTGTTTTCATTATTTCATCCTTTTTTGTGTTGTTCTTTTTTTCTCTCTTTTTCGTCTCCGCGTTCCTGCAATACTTTTCTTTTTTCCTCAGTGGCTCAAAACACTATCACTCATTTTGTTTTATCTATTTCATCCTTTTTTGTCTGTTGTCCTTTTTTATTTTTACCTCTTTTTCGTCTCCGCGTTCCTGCAGTACTTTTTTTTCCCCCAGCGGCTCAAACACCACTAATTCATTTTTGTTTCACTGCAGTGGGGGAACAGATTACTTTATTATACCTTGGTTAATGGTGACTAATTACCTCCCTGCATTCATTACCACGTCATATTTAATTGTTATGTCGACATGTCACGTAATGCGGTGCACATAATGAGGGAATGTTTGATGAATAGGGTGTGTGTGTGTGTGTGTGTGTGTGTGTGTGTTGAGAGAGAGAGAGAGAGAGTACTTTTCAGATATAACTTTTACAATTACATTCCTCCTCAAATGAAAATATAACAAAAATAATATCGAAAATGTGGTGAATAGACAATACTACGAACACCTCCATAAATACACAGGTGAGAAAGCATTATAATTACGTAAAGGTGATCTAGTTTCTTCCCCAATACAGGTGTGCTCGTTCATTATCCTACAACCTTTGATTAAACTCCTTTGAATAGAACACCCGACTGCCCCTTCTTCATCTCTCATCCTTCAGCCTCCTTCCCCCTCCAAAGCCACCACCCCATCTCTGAACACTCCATCCTTCTTCTCCTTCCTTGATCATTTATCCTTCACCTTCCTTAGGCCTCCTCCTCCTTCTCCATCCTTCATTCTTCAGCTTCCTTCGCCCGCCTCCATCACCGCCTCAACACTGAACAAGCCATCCTCCTTCGCCATCCTTCATCCTTCAAGTTCCTTCGACCCTGAACACTCAACGCTCCTTCTCCTTCTCCATCCTTCAGCCTCCTTCGCCCGCCTCCTCCGCCGCCTCAGCCCTGACACGCCCTCCCATGCACAGAGGTAACTGATTCCTAGCGAAATTAACATCTGCAATATATTCTTGTTTGAGCCACAATAACATGCGGGGCGCGCCATTTGCATATCACACCACGCTTCCGCCTCCTGCTGATTCACTATGCATGCCCCTGCCGCGTCCCTGCCTCCTCCTCCTCCTCCTCCTCCTCCCGCCTGTATGCTTCTCCTCCTGCCTGCCTCCCTGCGTGCCTACATGCCTGTCTATTTTCCGTCTTGTGTGCCTGTCTACAATCCTATCTACCTATCAGCTAACCAACCTGCCACACTACCTGCTTGCCTGCCACTGCCTGCTTCCTAGAGTATCTGCCTTCCTGCATGACTGTCTACCTGCTTTATTGCATCCTCACCTGTCTGCCTGTCTGCTTTCTGCTTGCCGGTCTTCCCGTCTCCATGCCTGTCTGCCTACTATTCCTGGTTATTCGTAAACTATCGCCCTTCTGCTTCCTTCGTCTGCCGGTACAGCTTTTGCCTCCATTTTCGGCTTTTTTATTACTCAGGATTATCTACTCCATATTTTTTTTCATCCTGGCATTTCTCCTTCCCTCTGTCTTGCTTTCATGTACAGCACAGTGGCACACACACACACACACACACACACACACACACACACACACACAACCCCCAAACACACACCATCTCTCCCCTCCCACCCCACACACACACACACGACTCCCCTACCACATACCCCCCCTACACACACATATACCCACCCCCACACAAACACAAACTATCCACCCCAATCCCAACCTACACACACACACAGACAATTGTAAGCGCAAAAAGAAAACCACCAGTACACCGTTGTTGCATGACCTAATTTTTTCCCTCCAAACTTAATTGCAGGGTCGGCTTGTCACTGTCACCCGAGATCCGGTGTTTGGCGGCGAGCAAGAACACCTGACGGATAACCGCTCCAGCAAGATTAATAATTGCTCGTCTACCTGCACCAATTTTTTCCCCTCGTATTCTCTGATGTGTAATTTTTTTCCTGAGTTCGGTCTCGTAAATCCGTCTTCAGAGAGAACTGGACAATTGTTGGGTACTCGCTTGGGAGGTCTATTATTAGCATCAGAGTTTGGATTTTAGAAATATTGATGAATAAAGACTGGAGCTGCTATTACCTTCCTCCACCACCGTCACGTTATCACCACCACCCCCACCACCACCACCACCACCATTATCAACGCCAGTCCACCACCGCCCACCTACACCTTCATCATCTCCCATTTTTGTTAATTCCATAATGAGGATGAACACAATTACGACTCCTCCTCACCCCGCCACAACCTCCAATTTGTAAAGCCAATTTAGGGCGAGGCGGGTCATGGGTAAAAGGGACAGGAAGGGAGGAAAGGACAGGGACATGGAGGTTAAGAGGAGAAGGGAGACGTAAGGGGAAAGGGAGAGGGAAAATAAAAGTTAAATACAAAGAAGAGTAAATAATGATAAAAGTAAAAACAATAAGAAAAACTGAATAATGAAATAACAACAACAAAAACATCAACCACCACCACCATCACACACAAAAAAACGAAAAAAAAAACACCCTTACTTCATAACACATAAAACAAACAGAGCGGCCATAACAGAACCATTCCCTCTACACACACACCCACAACCCAACCCCCTCTCTCCCCCCCCTCCTCCTTCTCCCCTTTCCACCACCCCCTCGGCAGCCAAATATACGCTCGACGGGTTAAAATGCAGCAAAAAAAGGGGAGCAATAAGCGCATCACAAGAGTAAAAGCGACCTAATTGCCACAGTTTCAACAGCCTCCATTCAGGTCATTGGACATAATAACAGCCGCGCTAAAATTACCATCCCTATACATCAGAGAGAGAGAGAGAGACAGGGATAGAGAGGGTAGAGAGAGTGGAGGAGGGAGCGAGCGTGGGGAGGAGGGAGGGAGAGGAGGGGAGAGAGAGAGAGATGAGTAAATAATGAGTGAGTGTGGGTTGTTACTTTGTATATATGAATGGGTATGTATATTCTCTCTCTCTCTCTCTCTCTCTCTCTCTCTCTCTCTCTCTCTCTCTCTCTCTCTCTCTCTCTCTCAAACACACACACACACACACACACACACACACACACACACACACACACACACACACACACACACACACACACACACACACACACACACACACACACACACACACACACACACTCTCATTCTCCTAGCACACCCACCCACACATTCAAACACACATACACGCACACACAGGCACACAAACACGTGTCCTGTATGTATATGTTTTACGCTGTTTGTACACTCGCCTCTCGTGTTTGGATGGAAAGTGAAATGAGCGGCGCGTTCCTGAAACCAACACCTGTGACCGTGTGTGTGTGTGTGTGTGTGTGAGAGAGAGAGAGAGAGAGAGAGAGAATAGCAGCAGGCGGGGATGTTGTCAGGCGCACGGAAATATAAAATGCCTTGGGTTTTATCATTTCATTTGGTCTGTTTGCTAATGGCAGGCGCGTATAATTCTTTTAAAACAACATTTGACGTGAATATTTACCAACGCATCATTTCACTGCTTCAAAACAACGGTACATTAGTATAGCCAAGGCATGTGTAGCTCTAAGGGCGCATAAACCGGTATGTATCGTTTGGAGTATGTGTAAGTATTTTTTCTGGCATTTTTCATTAATATTTTTTAACCAATCATTGGCAAGAAGAGCAAGCAACATGTATCGCTTTAAAAAAAATAAGACAGAAAGAAGCCGAAGAAAGAGATATAAATTTTATTTTGAGTGATTTCAAATTTTAGTGGAGAGAGAGAGAGAGAGATACACATGAGTATAGAGACAGAGAAACAGGTCGAAGAGATCAAAATATTATTAGTTTGAGGATTTGATATTTCCTTGCAGAGATTCAGAATTAGAGTGAAGGAAATACAGTAAGGGAAAGGCAGTGAGTTAGAGTGGAGGCCATAGGGAACACTCATTATACTGTTCCGAAGATACGAATTCATGTTCTCACGTTTTTGTCTCTCCTCTGCATACTTAAAAATCAACGCAGATCAATGAGGAGCTCTTGCTTTGCTGCACACACACACACACACACACACACACACACACACACACACATACATAAAAACGCAATACATCTGATCCCCTTCCTACTTCTACTTCTCTATCCAATCAACCTGCCTACCTGCCTACCCCCTCCACCCACACCCACTCACACACACTCACAAACACTAACACAATCTGTCTCCATGCACCCGGCCCTTTCCCGCCTGTGTTTCCGCCCTGTGACGCCCTCCCCGCCAACACCAATAGACACACACACACTCCGCGAGGCGCCCACAGCCACGCACGGAGGCAGGCTAAGGCAGCCCCGCCAGCCTCGCAAAACAAGCGGCCGGTCCTTGAACGCTCCGCTGCTCCCGCTACAAAGGCGGCAACTTGAGCCTTTGTTGCTCCGCGGCCTCAAGTGTTGTTTTGTGGTGATGCCAAGACCGAGTAATTACGGGAGAGTTAAATGTAAAAGTGAACTGTGACGTGAATGAAACGAGTATTATGGCTCACCCGGACCGCGTGCTGTGTGTCAGTGGCGATGCTACGATTCAGCCGTTTGAGCGAAAGTTTGATGTAAAAGGTATTCAAAACTTTGACGAAACAGTTTTTTTTTTTTTTAGCAAGAGGAGGCAACTCGAAGGTAAAACAAAGTAAAAAAGAAAGATAAATAAAAACACAAACACTGCTCCCAAAAACCTGAGCAAAAGATCCAAATTGAATATTCTAGCACGGTTGGGAAGTGTTTCGATCTCCTCTTCAAAACATAAAAGTTGTGGGAAGGAGGAAGTGCACACGGAGCAAGGCTCTTGTTCTAGGTTTTCTGTAAAAAGAATTAAATCAAAGCTACTGGTTTATCCCTTGCATTAAAAACTGGGGCAGATTAGGGATGAGTCAGAGTAAAAAGTATTATGAAGCAAGGGAGCTGGAGGGATAGAGGCATAGCGATAGTGAATTTTGAAGGGAGGTTGCATAAGAATATTGATAAAAGAAAAAAAGGAAGCAACTGCAGTATTACATCTTCGTCTTACAATATTACTTCCGACATCATACTCCAGCCCTTTATAATTTCATCCCGGAGACTAGTAAACTTCTGAACAGCATTCTTTCATTTGTAATTCCCTCCAATGATTTGAACGCTTCCAAGAGGGGCGTATCAAGAGACCTCCAGACCGTTATAGAATATTCAATTAGGATCTTCGGTGCACTTTTTTGGAAGCAGAGTTTTTGTGGGTTATTTCCCAGGTGTGTTTCGACGTTGACTTCCTCCTCCACTGTAGAATAAAAGTCAGCAGGAGGAGGAAGCGGACGTGGTGAAAAGTCTTTAATTTACACACATATTCTTCTTATTACTATTACTGGGGCGTTTGGTCTTGGCGCCGCAACTGCAGGGTCACGTGGCGCCGAATAAAAGATTAAATATACTATAATTAAAACTATAACAAACAGTAATTAATTAAAAACAAGCTAAAAGAAACACATATATTCTTATTGGAGATTAATATTATGTCCTCAGATCCTGTAAAAGTATTATCAATTACAAAACTTATTCAGAAATCTACACATTGCAATATACTGCATACGTATAGAAAATATATATGCTAACTTTCACAAAAGCTGAATGCAAAAGAGTACAGTAATTTAGCGAAACACGTAATGTGAAACGTTAAAACAAAATTCCTTCGCATGACAAATGAAATAACTAATATGGGGGTGCATACGTAGGCTCTAATATATGAAATGTATTATGCGAATGTGTGACTGTATCATTTTTGGCGCTCTGGGAGGAGAGAGGGACGGGGGGAGAGGACAAGGGGGAGGCGGTGGTCAGCCAGCTATATAACCCCCTCGGGCCAGGCTCGCAATGGTAATGGAGATAAAACTAAATGATGCTACTCCTCGTTTAATGAATTTGCCGGCATTATATTTCGCCATGACATTTGATCCCCCATTGTGCACTCCGTCGTTGTATCAGAGGCGCGGCGACAGCAGGAATGGCGGTCTTCGCGGTAATTAATCAGCCAACAGTATTGTGCAACGCGTTAACCGGAACCCATGTGTGTGTGTGTGTGTGTGTGTGTGTGTGTGTGTGTGTGTGTGTTAAGTACGCTCTCTCTCTCTCTCTCTCTCTCTCTCTCTCTCTCTCTCTCTCTCTCTCTCTCTCTCTCTCCATATGTATATTTATCTGTGTGTGTGTGTGTGTGTGTGTGTGTGTGTGTGTGTGTGTGTGTGTGTGTGTGTGTGTGTGTGCATGCAGCCGCCATTCCCCCCGACCATACGTTTCAGGGAAGGTCGTTCAGTTGGGCCGGAATTTAAGGAGTTATTTCTGTGGGCTTTTAAGCGAACCAAATTGATACAGGATCATTCGCAGTGAAATAGCGGCGCGAGGGGAGCAATGTTTACACAGTCACAAATTCACGCGTCGAAAATATTGGAAAGGTAGCGCGGCGGGGCAACTTTTGGGCGCCGCTGCAGGGAGGTGTTGGAGGGGATGGGGCGAGGCGGGGCTTGAGAGGAGCACAGGGGCAGGATGGGGTTGCTGCATTTTCAGTCATGTTGGTGGGAAAGGGGAGGCACGGGGCAGGCCAAAAGGGCAGGATGGGGTGCTGGACTTTCCTTCCTGTTTATGGGGATGGGGAGGCGTGGGGCGTGGTGAGGCTGGGGCTAGAATGGGGCGGGGCAAAGGGGCAGGTTGGGGTACTGTACTTCCCCTCCCAACTCCCACCTCCTTCCCCTCCCTCTAACATCCAGTATCATATGTTTGACGATGCTACACTTACACGAAATACCTGGGAAATTACTTTTAACATTGCCTTCGTTCATATTCATAAGTGGCATACATCTGATAAACTACGTGTGAGGGGGGGGGGGGGGGTCTGGGAGGGAGAAGTTGTGTGTGGGGGGAAGAGGGGTTGTGTGTGTGTGTGTGTGTGTGTGTGACGCGTTTGAAAATACACTCCCATGAACAATGAAAGAACGAATCAGCTTTGCGATATAGAGTCGACAGTATTTTTTTTTATTGTTTGTTTGTTTGTTTATTTGTGAAGTCACGTGATTACTAATGGAAAAGAAGCGGTACGTCTATAACAAAACTACCATCATCATCATCATCATCATAATCTGCATAACACTGGCAACAATGATAATAATGACAATGATAAGAATAGTAAGGAAATGGCATCTGACACAATACATTTATACAGCAAGATAATCTACACAACTTTAATCTAGCCCCAAGCTCTCCTCCTTTTCATCAGGGCATCATCAGTCTCTCGTATCTAAGTTTATAACAGTTTCGGTGCGTAAAATTCAAGAGTGTAAAGAAGCGAAAATAAAGCCGAACGCGATTTTTTTTCTCAAGTCAACAAGAAAAAGAAATCTAGTGATAGAAAACTTCCCTCTGCACATTTTCTCACAGGCACTGGGGACGAAAAAAAAAGAACAATGCAACCTTTTTTTTTGTACTCACCGCGGATGGATCTTTTCAGCGGGGGCAGGAGAAGAAAGGGGTCCTGCGGGGAGAGAAAAATAGCCGCTTTATTTTCTGGTTTAATGCCTTTGTGTGCAAGTGAAACAATGCCGCCTCAATGCCGCTGTTCAGCTCCGGCCGCCGCGTTACTGAATTCGTGAGGGAGACATCAAAGGAGAGTGACAAATGTAATTCTCCACATCAAGGAACTTTACTACAAAAGAAGATTAAAGGCTTGCAAATGACGCTCAATGGAAGGGATGAGTGTCAGACTGTATGATTAACCTTTTGTGTGAATGACGGCGACAAATTGTCAGTCACAGAATTAGCACCAACAGCAGCGGCGGCGGCGGGCAAACATATGCTGGCTTTCCTCGCTGGACAAGTTGGTGTTATGTTATTCCATCAACGCAGGTAACTATATTGGTAAACTTTAGACTCAGAAGATACACACAGACAAATTACGATGCATTTTACAGAGAACTCGGATTTTTTTAAGCAAAGGATGCAGTTCAAGGGCAAAAAAAAAAAAAGTTAAGAAAAAAAAGCCAATCTCTGCTCCTATAAAAAAGAAGTATAGAGATTTTTAAGTGATGCGTTATATTTACAGTAAAAGGTCTCGTGCCATCTGTTGAGCTCTGTGGATACAATCGTTTAGACCCCCGTGGTTGGGAGACGGCGGCGTGGTTCTGAAGGTCAAACACAGCAAGCAGGGAGTGAAAAGACGCACACGAGTTGATGCCACCGAGAATAATAACATAAAACACAGTCAGTGACGAGAAGCTTGCCCCATGAGAGACAGTCCCCTTCCCTTCTCTCTCTCTCTCTCTCTCTCTCTCTCTCTCTCTCTCTCTCTCTCTCTCTCTCTCTCTCTCTCTCTCTCTCTCTCTCTCTCTCTCTCTCTCTCTCACACACACACACACACGTCCCTCCCCCCTCCACACATACACACATCACGGTGGGGGCGCCTAACACAGAGGACAGTGTGGCCAACTCGTGTTATGTCGTCGTTTTTCCTCCCTGGTTTGGTCTTTATCTTCCTGCATTTTTTCCACCCTTCCCGCGGCTCTTTGGGAGGGAAATTAAATTAAATCGGCCGCGGGGAGGGGACGGGGGGGCGGCAAGATCTACGGTTACAGCTGTTTACTTTCGCCGGCCGCGCCTGCCAGTGCCTCCTCCGCCGCCTGGAGCCGCTGCAGCAAGGAAAGGAAGGATTCGACGCCGCCAACACGACGGTAATAGCGGCGAACGGGATTTAGGGAAGGAGTCGAGTCTCAAGTCCAGGTTTAGCGCTGCGGTCAGAGGGATGCAGGGAGGCGAGGCGCTGCTTGCATGTCGCTTATTCTTGCTTAAAATCATGGGCTATTGTGCAGTTTTAAAATGTTATATAAAAGACAAAACAATGAGGCTAGATAAAACAGCAATAAGCATATGAATGAGAATAGGAAAAGAATACACACACACACACACACACACACACACACACACACACAAGTTCGTACACGAGTGAGGGAAGAATGGAAAGCTGATAGAATGGAAGACAAGGAAATAAGTAGATAAATAGATAGATAGATACAAAGATAGAAAAACACTGACAGACAGGAACAAGAACAACTAAAAATAAAACAACAAAATTAAAACCACACCGAAAGACGATCTGGATAAAAAACAATCACTAACACAAATAAACAAACAACAGCACAAACAAGAGACGGAAAAGCAGGAAAGCAGGGACAGGAAGGCATCAAGCAGGAAGCAGGTAAGCGAGGAGGACCACCGTGGCCTGGGGTTCCCCTGCTGAAAAGGGAAAAGAGGACACGACAGGCGGAACACGGCGCACCGGAACTACGGGAGGCAGGTGTGAACAGGTGTGAGAGAGAGAGAGACATACACACACACACACACACACACACACACACACACACACACACACACACACACACACACACACACACGTTTCCATTCCTACTCTCTCTTCTCCTCCTTTCCTTCCCGTTTTTCCTCGCTTGCGTTCCCTTACTAACCCTCCCTTTTTTTTCCTATCCTCTCCTTGCCTTCTTTCCTTCTCTCCTGTTCCCCTTTCTCCTCTCTTACGTTCCCTTTCCTACCCTCTCTTTTCTTTTCTACCCTCTCCTTGCCTCCCCTCCTTTCTTCTTGTTCCTCTTTCTCCTGTCTTACCTTCCCTTTCCTCCTCCTTCCCTCCTGTTCCACTCCCGCGCACACACAACTAAAATATATGAAAGAAATACACGCAGATATTTCCCTTCCTAACACTGGCGTTCCCTTAATTAATTCACTATGATGGAGGATGTGCGAGCGCTGTCAAGGTTACAAACAGGATGCACCGGGCACGCATGAATAAACAATATATACACAAGCACGGGCGCGGATGGCCATTGTGTGTAAATAATAATCGTAATAATGATAATGATAAAAAAAAAATAATAATAATAATAATAATAATAATAATAATAATAATAATAATAATAATAATAATAATAATAATAATAATAGTAATAATGATAATAATAATAAAAGTAACAACAATGAAAACAATAAACGTAGTGGTAGAAATAAAAACAACAAAACCTCCACACCCAGCAAAAAGCAAAGAGTGTCAGGGTCACAGTCGGCTGATGAAGATAAAGATCAGGCTGCGAATACACATTCTTTCTCTTTATGGTCGAGTAATCCCATTGTTTGCATGAGGCGCGAGGGCCGTGTTGTGCTGGGCGGCGCGGCGACAACCCGGCAACACGCGCAGCAGCCTTGACGCTCGGCAACGCGGACGGCGGCGGGACTCTGCGCTGCGGCACCAAGGACTAGCGGCGCCGGGGGAGAGGACTGAGGTGGGTATTCTCAGACGCTTCCACCTCTTTTCATAGGTGTTTTTCACGTTTAAGGTTCAGAAGAGGGGTCAAACTACCACCAGGGTCATAAATGTACCTCTGGAAATGCCCAATACCCCTTCAAAAACCCTGTCAAATGTGAGTGTGTAAGCGGCGAAGCGTTTGAGAATATGGTCCTGACTTATTAGAGGCCGAATGACGGAAACCTTGCCGGGGCCTAACGCATGGGAACTGACGCTGCTGGATGACTGGTGAAGGTCAAACGAGGAAAAGAAGCAGGAAGAGGAAAAGGAGAAGTGACTAAAGGAACGTAAGAAGAGAAGAGAGAAAAATATGACTGCAACTGATACTGTGATGATAGGAAAATCCAAGCGTTCAATTTGTATGTGTGTGTGCAGGGGGGATAACGTAGGATATGGAACATGTGAGGAGAAGGGTGTGGAGGGAAGGGAAGGAGGAAAGGAGGTAGGGGAACAGGATGGAAAGGGGGAGAAAGGAGAGGAGGAAAGGGAACGTAAGCTAAGAGGGAGGAGAGCAGGAGGGAAAGAGGGGAGAAGAGAGGGTAGGAAAGAGGGGGAGAGGAGTAACAGAGGAGAGGAAACATGGGAGGAAAAGGAAGGGGAGGTAGGGAGGGAGGGAAACAGGAATGAAGGAGGGGTGGAGTGAAATAAGACGAGCCTGTATAGCGCCAAAACTCCACAGGCACACACACACACACACACACACACACACACACACACACACACACACACACACACACACACACACAGGTAAACTAGCAGATTAGAGGTACAGTTCACACGTACATTCACAGGCAGGCAGTGCATTCGTCAGCCGCACACCGCTCTGCTCGCCGTGACTTAACATGGACAGGGGCTGCATAAAGTAAGGGCTCGTCACACCCTTCCCTGCCGCCCCCTGTCACACCCCTTGCTGCCGCCCCCCATAGCCGCCGCTCCCTGCAGCCCCCCTCTCCCCCAATCCCGCTGCGCTGCGTCCCCCACTCAGTACCCACCCAAACATTTATGCGACATTGCAGCCACGGATTTTGTTCAACCTCTCTCTATTTTCAGCTCGTACACAATACTCTCTCTCTCTCTCTCTCTCTCTCTCTCTCTCTCTCTCTCTCTCTCTCTCTCTCTCTCTCTCTCTCTCTCTCTCTCTCTCTCTCTCTCTCTCCAGAAAACACCTATTTTCCCTTCTTTTCTTGTCTTTTGTCACCCTTCCGCTCCTCTCCTCTTCTTCTTTCCTACCAGTCCCCTCCTTTTCCTCCTCTCTCCTCTCTCCCTTACCTACGTTTCAGTTCCCTCCCCTCCTCTTTTTTTTTCCTCTCGCTCCTCCACCAAACGACCCTCCCTCTCCTCAATCAGCTCTTGCCTCCCTACCCACCTCTTCCCTCTCACCCTCCCCTGACCTTCCTCCCCTCTGTGTGCTCCGCCATTTGCCTAAACAAACAACAATGAATCCTTTATTGGGTGGAGACAAAAATAGAGAAAAAAAGAAAAAAATCGATTAAGTTTCGAATCTCTCTCAAGAAACTCTCGACTCTATTAGTCAGGCTTGTCACTTGGCGGGGCTCGCAAAATATCCCCAAGAAAAAAAAAGGAGGAAAAAATACGAGTAACATAATGGAATGCAAAGTTCATTAGTAGGGAAGACAAGAGTATATTTTTTTCAAGTCCCTCCGGCCTCGCAAGAAGACAGCAGAAAATTGGATGTTTTTCTTTTATCTGCTACACGTTGGGGCACGCAAATGACTGCACGGCTGAGTGTGTCCTCGTCTCAAAGCGGCTCAAACAAAACTGTAAAAACAACGGGATCTTCTTTACAAGGCGGGGAGACACAAAGCGCGGGAAGAAAATGCAGGAACGACGACGGCAAAGAAAATTACAATATAGACACACAGAGAAAGAGAAAGAGACAGCGATCTTGAACACGCGAACGAGAATTTCTATGCTCGCAAAATGCAGAATCGACGGCAAAGAAAAGTTACAGTATCGAGACAGAGACTGACAGCGATCTTAAACACGCGAACGAAATTATGCTCACAAAATTTATGTAACCAGCAAACAAATAATAAAAAGATTTGCAATGAGTGACGGGTAAATGAGAGTGAACAAGATGAATAGTGTGTTTGGAAGAGTTGACGGAAACACGAGACATACAAGGTAACAAAAATCACATTAGCCACACCCACTCAGCCAGTCAGACAGTCAGCCACCCAGTCAGCGAACCAGTCACCCAGCAAGTCACTCAGCCAGTCAGCCAGCCATCCAGCCACGCACCCAGCAAGTAACCCAGCCAGTCACCAAATCAGCCATCCAGTCAATCACTCAGTCAGTCACCCAGCCATCCATCCATCCATCCACACTATTATCAACTTTCCAGACCACCAAATGCTCAGCCAGTCTACCAGCCAGTCATTCTTCTATCTCACCAGCCAGTCAGACACCGGACTAACCTTCTTCCAGCCAGTTCATCAGCTTGCAATTCAGTCCTGTTAGTCAGCCAGTCAGTCCTTCAGCCAGTCCTATGCAGCCTCCACACACTCCCATCGCCACACCTCCGACCCCCTCCACCCAGTCACCCCCAAGGCCACCCCCCCACACACACAACCTACGTGCTTAGGCTTACGCAGGCACACACACACACATATTTATGACATCCACATGCGGAAATAAGATAAAAATCGCGTAATAAAAATATATACTCAGCATATTTACAAGCACACACACACACACACACACACACACACACACACACACACACCTGCTCACACGCACACATCCATTCCAATCAACAGGCAGACAGGCAAACAGGATGAGTGAAGGTCGGCATCAGGCCCACACAATATATCTGTTTGCGTCACTCAGCTGCGCGACACATGAAAGAGCTGCTGCCATTTATTTTTCGTACGCCCTCTTTTTTTTCTGTATGTGTGTATGTGTGCATGTGTGCGTGCGTGCGTTCGCTAAACTAAATAACACAAACAAGCTCGTTTTTCACCGTTCCTGTCGAGTTACCTGACAACATGACACCTGCGACGCACCAAAACCAACCCGGCGCTGGAAATAATAGTCCGATGATACTCACACCTATTTGCGCCTCGCTCTACCTCGGACGCGGCCGCACCTTTACAAGACTCGCTGGACCTCTGGACACAGCCTCGGCCTTGTACACACACACGTCCGCGACCTCTCATTAACAATTTCAGCGACCGAGCAGACACATTTGACAAGGCTTCATTAGGGCTGTGGGTATTTCCAGGGGTAGTTTTATGACCCTTCTGTTAGCTTAATCATTCTTCTGTGCCATGAACCTAGAAGAACACTCATTAGAACCCAATTGATCTCCTTTTCGGCCTTTTGAAATTGTTGATGTGAGAAGCGGAAACGTCTTAGAACACCGTCATTACCCTCCCATCGTTGTTTTGTGCCAGGAACCTTGAAGCACACTTTTTAGAACCCGACGGATCTCCTTTCTCGCCTCTGGAAATACCTGATGTGAGAGGCGAAAGAATCTGAGAAAACCACCTTTACCCTCCACCCCCAAAACACAGGACTCCGGCAGCTGTAAATTCCAATACCAGTAACTCTCTATACAACTAAATCCTTTCGTAGCAATGTTCTTACGCCGTGAATCCCGCGTCGCCCTCCGAAAGATTACACCGGCGAATCCCTCGTAGCAGGAATCCCCATTAGAGTGAACGAACGGACCCTCGCCGCCGCGCCATAATGCTAAAATATAATAATGGAAAGAGTCAGGCGCTCCCCGGCGGGCTCCCCAAGGCGCCTCCCATATAGGGGCTGCGGAGTGGCCTTCTCTCACCACCACTAACTCAGGTGTTATCACGGCCGCCGACCTCTCCAAATGTGCCCCTTGCCCCCCTCCACTGCCGCCCTCCCTCCATATCTTCCTGCCTCCCTACCCACTCACTCACCCTGTTCCTTACTCCACCTTTTTTTCTCTTTCTTTCTTCCCTCCATTCCATATATACCTCTCGCCCCTCCCTGCCTCCCTATAGTTCTCCCTTACTTCTTTTATTTTCTCTTTTCCTACACCTCTTCCTTGCTTCCCTTTTTCCTCCATTCCTGCCCCTTCGTACTCACCCCATTTCTTCCTTTTTCTCTTCTTTCCTCCATTTCATAAGTACCTCTCACCCCTCCCTTCCTACCGACCTTGTCCCTTCACTTTTTTCCCCTCTTTTCATACATCTCTTCCTTTCTTCCCTCTTTCCTCCATTCCATATATACCTTTCTCTTCCCTCCCTATATTTGCCTCTCCCTTTTTCTTCTTTTCCTCAGCCTTTCCTTAACTCCTTCCTTCCTCCCTTTAAAATGTTCCCTTCACTCTTCCCTACCTGTCTCCCCCTTCCCTCCATTCCTTCACCCAACTCCTTTACGCCTTCCCTCCATCCTTTCACCTAATCTTCCCCTAACGCTCCACCCACCTCTACCCGTCCATCCTCATGTCATCTCTACTGCCGTCTCCCTTCCTTCCTTCATAACCATAACCTTTCTTCCTCATTCTCTACGTTCTTCCACCCACTCCATCCACCCATTAACATGCCTTCCCTATCTTCCATTAGTATTTGTCTAATCTTTGGTGGACCCTCCGCCCACCCAAAAAAAGAAAAACAGCGAGAAAAAAAAATCCCTAGGTGTGAAAACGTGTGATCGTGTAGAAACTGTGCCAGAAAATACCTATCTATGTGCGGGAATATGTGTGATGGCGTGGAAAAAGGGTCAAAAATATCTGTGTGGAAGAATGTGTGATTGTGAGGAAACTGTGCAAAAAATATATATCCGTATGCGTGGAATAAAGTGTGATAGTGTGGAAAATGGGTCAGAAAAATAATGTGTCCTTTCACTGTTCACGTTATGCCCGTCACGTTTCCCGGCGGCCATGAATGAAAACTCCATAACACCCGTGATGTTATTTTTGACTTGCGAGTCCTCGGGTCGGGGCAGTAACGGGGCAGGGCGTGACGGGGCAGGTAGGAGGAAGGGTCAACAGCAGGACGGAGCATGGACGGGGCAAGGACAGGATTGTTACGGAGCAGGGACGGCGCAGGGACCAAGACGGGGCGGGGCAGAGACGAGGAAGGAACGGGGAACTAACGGGGCAGGGGACTGGGATTGGAACGGGGCAGAGACACGGTTAGTACGGGGCAGGGCCAAGAACGAGGACGGAACGGGGGAAGGACGACGAGGGGGGCGGGGCGTGAAGGGGTGGGGCGGGGATGGAGGGACTGCGGCAGCGTTACTCCCTCCGGTGTTACAGCATCGTCGAATCTATAAATCCCCTTTTCAATTTTTCTCGCGAGGTTGGTTTCAGCGGCGAGCAGGTGTCGGTATTCTATTTCCATGTATCCCGCAGCGAGCATGGAATAAGAAAAAAAAAGAAAAATACAAACTCAACAACACTGTCACCAATGCAGACTTCAATAACACACACACACACACACACACACACACACACACACACACACACACACACACACACACACACATATACACACCAAAAAAAAAAAAAAATAATAATAATAACATCCGTCCCACCTTGATCTTACTCGTCTATAGAAAAGGCATATTCTTCCTACATGGCTGCCTATTCCCCTTCTCCCGGTACCCCCTTTCCCCCCTTCATCATCTGACCTCTGTCGCATCCCGGGGTCACGGCCTTACTCTTTCACACACTGCAAAGGTCAGCTAGGCACAGGATGACCTCAGCGTGACGTCACATTTCCTTCTCATCTCCTCCTTCCCTCCCTCTCTCCTTTCCTCCGCCCATCTCTTCCTCTCCTTGTCCGTATTTTCAGGCGCTTTCGGGTCTCTCAAAAATATTTCCGCTACCATATTTTAATTTTCCTATATTTTTTTTCTTTCTCAAAATCCTATCATGGTTATTCCTCTTCCTACTACTCCCTCTTCTCATTTTTTATCCGTCTTTCCCCTCTCCTTTTTCTCTTTTTCTTCATCTATCCCTTTATTTTTCCTTTATTATTCATTCTCTTCATTTTCTTCCTCCTCCTCTTCCCCTTCCTCCTCTACCTATCATGATTATTTCTTTCTATTCCTCCTTCTTCTCTTTTTTTATCTGTCTTTCCCCTTTCCTTTTTCTCTTTTTCTTCATCTATCTCTTTATTTTTTCTTTATCATTCTCTTCATTTTCCTCCTCCTCCTCTTCTTCCCCTTCCTCCTCTACCATCTCTTATGTCCTTTCCTTATCAATGTCTCCTCTCTTTCTTTTTCTCTCTTCTTTTTTGTTACACATTTTACCCCTTCTCCTTCTCTATTGTTACGTATTTTCTTATCATTATTTCCTCTTTCTTTTTCCTTATCATTATTTCCTCTTTCTTTCCCCTTTCTCCTTTCTCTATTCCTCATTATCTTCCTCCTCCTTCATCTCCTCCATTTCGTTGGACCCACAAAACCAAATTACACATTCGCAAAAGGGCGTTTCCTTACACACACTTCTTTCTACGTTAATAAGATTCTACACGTCTACTATGCCGCTCCTGCACCTCCTCCTCCTTCTTCTTCTCCTCCTTACTTATTCCTCACCCACCCATCCACCTAACCGAACACTACCGCAAAAACAAAGGAAGGAAAAAGGAACAACGGAAGGAAGGCCAGAGAGAAAAGACAGTGGCTTGAACATACACTTATACTAACCCTTGGAACGGCCGCCCTCAATCAGAACAATACAACTTATGCAGATTCTTTCCGCATAATGTATGTCTCTCTCTCTCTCTCTCTCTCTCTCTCTCTCTCTCTCTCTCTCTCTCTCTCTCTCTTGGTCCGGCTTATACAATGGGCGAGGAAAGGAGGGGAAGGGAAGGAAAGGGAAGGGAAGGGAAGGAAAGGGAAGGGAAGGGAAGGAAAGGGAAGGGAAGGAAAGGGAAGAAAAAGAAAGGGAAGGGGAGAGGAGGGAAGGCGAGGAAAGGAGGGGAAGGGAAGGAAAGGAGAGAGAAGGGAAGGAAAGGGAAGGGAAGGAAAGGGAAGGGAAAGAAAGGGAAGGGGAGAGGAGGGAAGGGATGGGATGCGAAGGGAATGGGAAGGGAAAGGGAGGAGAGGGAAGGGAAGGGGAAGAAAGGGAAGGGAAGGGAGGGGGAGGGGATGGAGAGGGGAAGGGAAGGGAAGGGAAGGGAAGGGAAGGGAAAGGGGGAGAGAGAGAGAGAGAGAGAGAGAGAGAGAGAGAGAGAGAGAGAGAGAGAGAGAGAGAGAGAGAGAGACCCCCCCCCTTCCACACACACAAAGCTAAGCCAAGGAAAACCAGACAAACAATAAAACGATAAAAAAAAACCTACAAAAACACCATCACACGAACAAGAAATCGTGAGACAATAACAAACACAGACACAAACACACACACACACACACAAACAAACAGACAGACGGATGGAAAATATTTCTGCATACAATTTGCATGTAAACAATTCTACCCAGTATGCAAATTTCTTCATTATGTGTCTGGAAATAAAATATGACTTCCATGAAATTCCTCTCCTTCAAAAGCGTGGAAAAAAAATATAAGATGTAAATATGTACATCAGCAATGCTACGAGGACACTTGAGAGAGAGAGAGAGAGAGAGAAAGGGGGCCAGCGTTGGACATCCGTGCATCATAAATATCGCGTTAACAGCCTCCTCAAGCCATGTGGCAGACGTCCATTACAGTGTGTGTGTGTGTGTGTGTGTGTGTGTGTGTGTGTGTGTGTGTGTGTTTGAGTGTGTTGGGTGGTTGGGTGGGTTGGACTCGTTAACTAATCTAACTCTCCTCTCTTTCCTTAACTTGTCCCATTTTTCTTCTTATTTTACATGTTTCCTTCGCTAAGTCACTCCTTTATTCCTTACTCTCTCCTAATTCCTCTTTCTTCTATATTCACCACGTTGCCTTCTTACTCCTCTTCTTTCTTTTTTTCTTTTTTACAGTATATTTTTCAACTTCTTAGTCTCTCTTTCCTCCCTTACTTTCCTTGTACCTCCACTTTCCTTCACTCCTCCTTTTGTTTAATTTCCTTCCTCCTTCCTTCCCTATCTTGTTCCCCGCGTCTTTCATGTAATATAAGAACATAAGAACGTAAGGAGTCTGAAGAGGCTAGTTTGCTTTTACAAGGCTGCTCCTGTCCTTCCTTCCTCCCTTCCTCCATTCCTCTCCCTTATCATTTTCTTTCCTTGTGCATCTTCCAATTTCCTTTCTTCCTTTTTTTCTTTTCATTCCTCATTCCTTCTCTTCCCTTTGTTAACCCCATTTCTCTTTCCTTCCTCCCTTCCTCTCCCCTACCCTTTTCTTTCCTTGTGCACCTTCCAATTTTATTTCTTCCTTTTTTTCTTTTCATTCCTCCTTCCTTCTCTTCCCTTTGCTAACCCCACTCTTCTTTCCTTCCTTCCTTCCTTTCTTCCCTTGCTTCCTTTCCTTTTCCCTCCCGTCCTTTCTCTTCCTCCCCTCCCTCCCTCTCCCCTTCAATCTTCTTTCCTTGCATATCATCTTATATCCTTCCTTCCTTTTGTTTCCTCTCCTTCCTTCTTCCTTATCTTCCCTTTGTTACCCCCACTCTTCCTTCCTTCCTTCCCCTGCTTCCTTTCCTTTTCCTTCCCTTCCTTTCTCTTCCCCCCCTCCCCTCCTTCACTCCCTTTCCCTCCCTCCCCTCTCCCCGACACCTTCCCGCCCCACGAAGGTGAGACTAAAAGAAATGAGGGACGGTCGATCAGGGCTGATTCCGACGACCCCGATTTCAGCTATTTTTAACGCACGCTTTTCCGAAATTAACGTTACTTATCTCCCCCCTTCCCTCCCTCTCCTCCCCTCCACCCCTCCCTTCCCCTCCCCTCCTCGCTACCCTGACTATCACCTTCCTTCCTCTCCTCTCCTCACCCTTGCCTGCTTCTCTCTTTCATTTTCTCTCTTCCTTTCTCTCATTCTTATTCCCTCGTCTTGTCTCTGTCGTCTCTCTCTCTCTCTCTCTCTCTCTCTCTCTCTCTCTCTCTCTCTCTGCACTGATGGAGGGAGAAAGGTTAAGCCACTGTTTGCAATTTAAATAGAAGATAAATGTTACTTTGATGCTTGGTCGATGTGTGTTTCTATCTATCTATCTATCTATCCAGTAATCTATTTATATATGTGTCTGTCTGTATCATTTCTCCTACATATTTATCATTCAATCAACTTTCCCCTTCTTTTTTAATCCTATTTATCTATCAATCTATCTATCTGGGTATTTATCTATATTAGGCTACTTATCTATCCATTTTCTGTCTATCTATCTATCTATCCACCTACATAACCTATCATTCAATCAATTTTCCTTTTCAAAACCCTCTATCTATCTACCTATTTCATTCCATCTATTGACCTATATTAAGGTACTTATTCATCTTCTGTCTACTTGTGTATCTATCGACCTTCATATCTATCAATCTCTTAACTTTCCTCTTCTTCTAAAATCCTTTCTCCCCCATTTCATTTATCTCATTTCTTGCCGCTTTCCCTCGCCATAACTTCTCCTTCCCTTCCCTCCAAACCATTTCCTCTCCTCCGGTATTTCCTTACTCTCTTCTCGCCCTTCCTGTGACCCCACTCCCTCTGCCTTCCTCCTCTCTCCTCTCTCCCCTTTCCCTCTCTTCTTCCTTGCCTCCTCCTCCTCCTCCTCCTCCTCATCTGTGCCTCCTTACTCATTACTTCCCTCGTCCCTCCTTCCTCTCTCTTTCCTTTCTCCTTCTTCCTCTTCTTTTACCTTCCCTCACCTTACTCTACCTTCTCCTTCACACTTCTCTTTCTGTTTCCTACATTTAAACCCTTTCTTCCTCTACGACCTCACCTCTTTCTCCTTTCACTCTTTCATTTTCCTCCTCATTCTCTCTCTGTAACTTCTTTTCATTCTTTCACTTCTATTCTTCTGATCGATTTCCTCTTTAGCTTCCCACTCTTTGCCAATTCATCCATCTCTCTATCTTCCTCTATTCTCTTCCTTTCCTCACTTACTCATCCCCTTTTTCACTTCCCTCATCCCTTTTCTCCTGTTCATCCACTTCCCCGCCTCCCCTTTCCCTTTCCCCTTTACACTTTCCCGCCCCATGCCCCGTCCCTTCCCGTTTTCCTCCTCACCCCCTTCCCCGCCTTCCCCAAATAGTTCCGGACACCTGATCCACGGGGGAGCACCTGTAGGGTCGATCACAGGCAGGTTAATGAGGCTAGTTAGTGGCCTTGATTGATCCACGTCCGAGCCAGTGTTGTGGTGACCAGGGGAGAGGGAGGAGGAGGAGGAGTGGAGTGGACGGATACACGGGTGGGGGGGAATGTGAGGAAGGGGTAACAGAAAAGGGATGGGGAGCTATAGAGAGAGGGAAGGGAGAGAGGAATGCACAGGGAAAGTGATGATGAAAGGGAAAGTTGAGGAAGGGTTAACAGAGAGAAAAAATGGAGATAGAGAGAGAAAGAGAAGGGAAAGATGAATGCACAGGGAAACGATGAGGGAGATGAGGGAGGAGAAAGGGGGGTTGGGTGAACAGAGAGGAGGAACGGAGAGACACAGAGAGATAGAAGATGAATGCACAAGAAGAACGATGAGGAGGGAACGAGATGGAGAATGGCTACTTGAAAGAAAGAATGAAGAGAGAAGAGAAAGATGAATGCAAAGAAATAACAAGAAGGAGGAAGATGAGTGAGCAGGGAATGGAGAGAGGGAAATGGGAACGGTGAGCCAGCGAATAATGGGAGAATGGGAGGAAAAAAGGAGGAAATCAACGTTCCAAAAATAGAAACAGACATACACACCCAAACAAAAAGACAGGCACATAGACACAGATAGAGAAAGGAGAAGAGAGAGAGAGAGAAAGCAAAAGATTGAAAGGTAGCGGGAGAGAGACTGTGAGAAAGAGGAAAGAAGAGGGCATGGCTGTGGTGGTAGAGGTAGTGGTAGTAGTAGTAGTAGTAGTAGTAGTAGTAGTAATAGTAGTAGGGGTCGAAGGGAAGGGAATTGATGCCTCCTCACACAAATATATTCTCGGGCGGAAGGAAGAGAAAAAAAAAGGAGGAAGCGAAGATTTAACCGCAGAAGCCCTTTGTCTTGTTGCTTGAAGGCGCGTCCCTCGTCCCCGAAATTTCCCTAGGGCAGTGTGGCTGTTTAGGAGTGGGGGGAGGGAGAAGGAGGAGGGAGGGAGGCAAGGAAGGAGGGGAGAAGGGATTGAGTAAGACAGCGTAAAGAAGAGAAGCGGGAGAAGGAAGAGGAGGAGGAGGAGTAAAGAAGGGAAGACGTAGAGTAAAAGGAAAACGAATAGGAGGAGGAGGAGGAGAAATTCAAGAAGGAGAAATGAAAACCAAAAGAAGAAGGAGGAGGAGGAGGAAGAGGAGGAGGAGGAGAGCGGATATAATTGAGACAAATAAGAAAAGAATGAGAAGAAAAAGGAGGAAGTAAAAGGAGTAAGATGAGGAGCATGATAGGAAGGAAGACACAAAGGAAAATGAAACGAGAGAAGGAGGAGGACGAAGAAGAAGACGAAGAAGAAAGATGAGATAGGAAAGAAAAAGCACCAGACAGGGAAAAAATAATGATATGAAGAAGGGGAGGAAGAAGAGAGGGAGAACAAGTAAAAATATGAGGACGAGAAGGAAGGAAGGAGGGGAGGACCACGGGAATAAGTATGCAAGAAGAATAAAGAGAGGAAATAGAAAGAGGAAGGGAGAGAGAGAGGGAGATAAGAATCGAGGGACGTAGCGGCGGAAGAATGGAATACGAGGAAGATAACAGAAGAAAATATGATGCGCCAATGAAGACAAGGAGAGATAAGGGGAGGAAAGGGAAAAATTTAGAGCTCTCGTGTGTGATAGGAGGAGAAGGAGGAGGAAGAAGAAAAAGGAGAGTAGTAAAGTTTAGCAAAGAGAAATATAAGTTTGCGGGTTAAAACTGATGCACAAAGCGAAGACAAAAAGAGGAGGAGGAGAGGAGGAGGAGGAAGAAGACTGGGGAATAAAGGCGTAAAGGAATTGAAGGAGAGAAGATAGGGAGAAAAAAAGATAAACAGGATATGCGTGTAGATTTTAGGTAAACTTCATTTTTTTACATTATTAAGAGAATGGATATTGGCGCACACACACACACACACACACACACACACACACACACACACACACACACACAACAATACACAAAAAGCAATATCTGCATCAGTAAGTATGCGATCAGTAATTACATAAACAAATAAAGAAAAACAAAATAATAAATAAAAAAAAATAAAGACTAAAAAGAAAACGCAATGTAACATAACACTGGAATATTATGTTTGAAGATTCGATTCTCTTTTATCTTCCTCCTCCCTCCCCCCCCCCCCTCCTCCTCTCCTTCCTTCTTCTTAACCCCTCTACTTAACTCTCCTTCTCTTCCTCCTTCATTCTCTTTATCAATCACTTCACCCTTTTCTCTCCCTCCCTCTCATTAATTCTACTCTTACTCTCCCTCTGTCTCTCCTTTTTTTTCTCTTTTTTATCTCACTTCTCTCCTCCTCCTCCTCCTCCTTACGTCTCCTTCTTCTCTTCCTCCTTTATTCTTTTTACCCATCCACCCATTTTATTTCTTTCCTCCTCCTCTTTACCTCTACTCTTACTCTCCCTCTCTCTCACCCTTTTCCTCCTCTCTCCCTACCTCCACCTTACTTCTTGTTTTCCCTTTCTCTCCTCGCTTCACAAATTCCTTTATCCTCTCACCTCCCCTTCTCTTCTTCCCTTTTATCCATCCTTCGTTTCCATCGTCTCTTGTTTCCCCCACTCTTCCTATTCTCCCTTTCTCACCCTTTTGCTTCCCTTCTCTTCCTGTTCTCCTTTTCCTATCAGTCCCTCTCTCTCTCTCTCTCTCTCTCTCTCTCTCTCTCTCTGAAATTCGACATAGGTTACTTTCCTCCTTTTAATGAAAATTGTTGGGGGGAGGGGGTTGTGTGTGTGTGTGTGTGTGTGTGTGTGTGTGTGTGTGTGTGTCACGTTACAGGTATAAAAGCCGGCAGAGTGGGTTAGGTAAGGTGAGTGAGCAAGAATTTAAGGCAATGAAAACAGACACTAACATGATACAACATGAAACGCCCGACCGAGGAAGGTGACCGGCCGATCCGTCTGGTAGAATACATGTTTTGTTGGTGTTGCCGAATTGATACACTAATACACGATGTTCTACTACTGTTACTACTACTACTACTACTACTTATAATAATAATAATAATAATAATAATAATAATAATAATAATAATAATAATAATAATAATAATAATAATAATAATAATAATAATAATAATAATAATAATAATAATAATAATAATAATAATAATAATAATAATAATAATAATAATAATAATAATAATAATAATAATAATAATAGTACCACTACTACAACCTTCACAACCAAAACAGACAAGATAGACAGACAGACAAAGACAGACAGACAGACATACTTGAGGCTATTTCTCTTCTTTATTTCATCATTACTTTTGTTGTTGTTGTTGTTGTTGTTGTTGCTTGCTTGCTTTTGTTCTTTTGTTCTTGTTTTCTTGTGTTGGGTGCAGGACGCAACGTATTCTAATAAATAAACACACACACACACACACACACACACACACTCGCACACACAGAGTACGGGACGCATCGTATTCTAATAAATATTCCGGATGTCAAACGTTGTACCTTTTCCGAGAGCCACACAACATTTTGCACGATTCCGCCGCCTATAAGAGGGAAGCCACACAATAATGCAACACCGAGGGACACACGAGCACACTCACACAATATTATTCGCGTTAACATTTTTGGAGATTATTATTACGATATATGTTGTACTCCTCCTTTTCTTACTGGCTCAGATCTCCGGTCCAGAAGTCGCACTAACCGAGTTTTAAATTATATATATTATGAGTGTTATTAAACAGGAGCATAGACGCTAAACTTTACTAACACCTGCCATTGTTCAGGCCCCACTTTGATTATGCTATTCAACTTTGGTGCAGTATCACATAAAGGGTACAGATGCCCTTAAATCAGTACAAACAGGAGTTACGTAAATAATCCAAGGGCTCAGATCGTATTGAGAAAGAGTAAAACGAAAGTATCATTTCCGTAAGAACGTACAATGCTAGGCACTCTAAATAAAGCGTTCATACCACGGTAAAAGTATATCGCAGGACAAGTAGCAATGGGTACAAAATGATATGTTCTGATTCAGAGAGAAGATGGGTCTTAACATATTCACGATCAGAGTGGTAGAGGTGGATTAGAATCATTTATGCAGATATGGAGCTGATTCATATACAATTCAAACATTTAACTGGAGAGTACAATGATTTATCGATGGACAGGGAAGATGGTGAATAACTTCTTAAGGGCTGCCACGTGTAGACAAACTGGCCTCATTGGGTCTCTGTATACCCTTGTGTGACCTTGTGTATGTCGGTGTCTGCCTTTTGAATCACTCGTTCTGGTTTGTGCAAGTTGTTTGTGCCCTTTTATATTATTTAATTTATCTTTTTTTTTTTCAGTAAAGGAAACAGTTCAAGGGGAAAAAAAAAGGAAACAAAAATGAAAAAAAGCCCGCTACTCTGAATATATTTATCAATCAGAGCAAAAAAAAACTCATTTCCTCCACATTTGATTCATTCTGGCTCACGCAATCTTATGTTGCGTTTTTCAAATATTACTTTCTTTACTTATTGATGGAGTTAATTATTATTGCCTTAGTGAATAAACATAAACACCAACACAGCGATATGAAATTTTGTTTCATCGTATTTATTCACTTGTTTCAGAATTCATTTACTAATTCAATCATTCATGAGAAAAAGATAGATGTATTTACTTATTCATGAACGTAATAACTTGTGCTGCCAGATAATAAGTATAATAAAGTTCAAACCAGAGAATAAATATAATAAAGTTCAAATCACAACAATATCTCGAATAGATCGCCTTTCAGACCCTCCCTCAAGTTGTGGATTTCTCGTGTGTGTGTGTGTGTGTGTGTGTGTGTGTGTGTGTGTGTGTGTGTGTGTTCGCTGCGTGCACAATCTCTAAAAATTCCCTTTCACTCCGCCGTTCTGTTGTTAATCGTAAAATACACACACACGCACGCACAAACACACACAGACGAACGAAAAAAACGAGAAAAAAAGCCCGAGGAGAAAAAAACAGGCGGCAGTGTTCTCTCTATACCTCCTTTTTTTCGCGGCCTTCATACTTTTTCCAGCTTTGAAGTGAACCCATTTTTTAATATTTTTTTTTTATCCTTTGTCTCTCTCCCAATTTCCTCGTTGCAGCGGGGAACCAACGTGCGTGCTTGTGTGCCTGCGTGCGTGTGCTGGGTGCGTGCGTGCGTGAGTGTGTGCGTGTGTGAGCGTGCAGCAAGCCAACGCGTGTTTCCCATCGGCCTCTCTCTCTGTCTGTTCCGCCCCGTCGACTGCTGTTATTTGGTATCTTTTTCTATTACATTCCCGTGTGTCCCGATGTCCCCGCGCCCCTCCCACGCCCGCTGCACGCTTTGTTTGCCTGTCACTCACCCACGCCCGCCCGCTACCCATCACCCCTCTCCCTCTCTCCCTCTCTCTTTCTCTCTCTCTCTAGTGCCTCTTCCTTGCTCCACCTCTCCCTGCACTACACTTTCCATCCCTTCCACCTCCCTTTCTCTCCCTCCTTTACTCTCCACCCCCCCCCCTCTCCTCCTCTCCACTACTCCCCCCCTTTCACCCCTTATTTCCAAACAAGTAGAATGCCTGTGGTGATGGACTCTCTCTCTCTCTCTCTCTCTCTCTCTCTCTCTCTCTCTCTCTCGCTCTCTATCGCTATTCCCTCTCCTTCCCCTCTCGTTATATAACCAACAATAATACACAAGTGACGCAGCAACAATAAGCAGCTTGAACTCTGAGACACACGTTCGATTACATAACACGAGGAAATCTGAACCAACAGGCGAGAATGAGTCAGGGAAGAAAGAAGGAGGCTTACCGCTGCTCCAAACTGCTCTAGGGGCTCACTGCTGCTACTCCAAAGTGCTACAGCAAGGAAGTAGAGAGGGGAAGACACGGCAGATAGTACTTCCAGGGATGGGTGACCTCAGGACTTTGATACGTTAGGTAGAAAGGGAGAAAAACACAAGGAAGAAAGAACGTAGGCGAAATGAGGTGAAGGAATGAAGAAGGAAATTGAAGAGAAGGAAAGAAGAAGGACAATGAAGGAAGGGAGAAGCACAGTAAAGGGAAGGAAAGGAGAAAGACAGTTAAGGGAAGGAAAAGAGAAGGAAAGTGAACGAAAGGGAAGGAGAAGTAAACTAGAGGGAATGAAATGAAAAGCGAAATGAGATGAAGGTGTAAAAAGGTGGTAGGAATTAACAGTCAACGAGTAATAAAGTAGAGAATATCAGGAAAAAAATTGAAGGAAAAGGAGGAAGAGGAAGAGGAGCATTTGAGTGTAGTGGAAAGAGAGAAAACACATGATGAAATAAAGCAGGTAAAGAGGATAACAAAAAAGAGTAGAAAGGAGTAACAACAAAGAGAACGGATTAGATAAAACACCAGCGAGGAAGAGGCAAGGTAGCTTATGAGCACTAAGGAGTAGGTGGAGTGGCCAGGAGGCGTGCGAGTGTGTAATAAAGATAGAGAATGGATAAGGAAGAGATATGAGAAAGAGGAGTAAAGAAGAGTGGGTTACAGAAGAGAATCCGTTATTAAAAAAAAAAATGAAAACTGTGAGGTGGGTCGGAATAGAGGAGGTGAACAGAAGAAGGTTGATCGTTAACTAAAGTGGAAGGGAATTAAGGTGAGGTGAGGTGAGGTAAGGCAGGTAGGAGAACAGTAGGTAAGGCGCAAGGTAAGGTAAGGTGTAAGGTAACAGGTAGAAGAACAGTAGGGGTATGGGTGAAGGTGAGGGAAGGTAAAGTGTAATGTAGGTAAGGTGTAGGATAGGTAAGGTAAGGTAGGTAAGGTAAAGTAAGGAAAGGAGTAAGGTAGGTAAGGTGTAAGGAAAGGGAAGTTAGGTATGGTGCAAGGGGAAGATAAGAGATAGAAGAGTGGGCAAATGGGTTGTTAAGGTAAGACAAGGTGGAAGGGGAACACGTAGGAGGTAAATAGTGGGTAAGGTAAGGCAAGGTAAGGTGTAAAGGGAGAAGGTAAAACAGTAAGCAGATGAGTGAGTAAGGTAAGATAAGGTAAGGTAAGGCAAGGTAAGGTAAGGCGTAAAGGGAGAACGTAAAACAGTGAGCAGATGAGTAAGGTAAGGTAAGGTAAGGTAAGGTAAGGTAAGGTAAGGTAAGGCGTAAAGGGAGAACGTAAAACAGTAAGCAGATGAGTAAGGTAAGGTAAGGTAAGGTAAGGTAAGGTAAGGTGAGTAGGTAGGAAGGGAACCGTGGACTAGATGCGAGAGGGTTTGAAGAGCCGGCGCCGGGATAAGAAGGAGAGGCTGCCGCGGGTCAGACTGGCATTATATTTTCTTAAACACCGGATAATGGTAAGTCAACAGGCGGCTCTGGAGGTTGTGCTTCTTCCTCAAGACGCTCTCTCCTTCGTTCCTCTTACTCATTCCTTTTCTTTTTCCTCCCTTGCTCTGCCTCCTCTCTTCAGCTCCCCTCATCCTCTTCTACTCTTTCCCCTTCACGCTCTTCCTTCCATCTCTCCTTCGTTTTCGCTCCCTTACCTTCTCCTCCTACTCCTTCCACTCTTCCTCTTTTCATATGCTCCCTCTCCTCTTCTCTCTTAATCCCCTTCCATCCTTTCCTCTTCCACTCTCCTCCCTTCCCTTTTTCTCTTTACTCTCCTCCTATACTTTCTTTCCTTCCTCCCTAACTCTTCCTCTCCTCATCTTCTCCCTCTCTTTCCTCTCCTTCTCCACTTTCACTTTCTCCCTTTTCATCTTCTTAGCCTCCCCTACTTTCTTCTTTTCTTCCTCGCTCTTCTTTCCATCTATTCCTCTCTTTCTTTTCCTTTTCTACTTCCATCCTTTCCTCCATGATTCTTCCCTTTTCTTTATCCTACTCCTATGCTTTCTTTTTTCCTCCCTTGTCCTCTTCCTTCCTCTTCTCCTCCACGTCCACCCCACCCCCATTCTTTCTGCCCTTTCTTCTTCGCTCCTTATCCTCTTCCTCTACTTTCTCCCTTTCCCCCTCACTCTCCTGTTTCTCTCCCTCCCTTCTTCTCCTTCGCGTTTTCCTTCCTTTGTAGTGTCCCAACGGCATTGCTCCTTAAGGAAGGGAAGAGAGAAGGAGAGAAGGGGAGAGGCGGGGGGGAGGGGGGGAGGTCGAGGGAGGTAACAGAGGGGGGGGTTCCTGTCTCCTCTTTTATTCCGCAAGAGCACGCATCTCCCTCAAAAGTCTCCCTTCGTCCCCTTGTCCTCCCTTGCTCCCTGTGGCCCCGTCGCCCCCGCCAAAGACATCCACGACCCCCTTGGATATTGTTACGATTATCCCACAGCCCCCCCCTGTGGTAATTATGTCATTCGACCTAATTGCGTAATGAGTGTTTGAAGGGCAGGGTCATGTGTAGAAGAAGGAGGACGAAAAGGAAAGAAGGAAAGGAAGGAGAGAGAAGGACGGGAAAGGGAAGGGACAAAAGGGGATGGATAGAGAAAAAAAGAGATAGGAAGAGGACGAAGAGTGAAGGGGAAAGCAGAAAGAAGGACGAAGAGAAAAGGGAGAAAAGGGGGTAAGAGAGAGATGATGATGAGGTGAGGTGAATATTTGTAAGTGTATAGAAGTTTATATACGAAGAGTGGCTGGAATATATGAAGGAGGAGGAGAATGAAGAGGAAAGAAGGAGAAGGAAGGAAAGGACAAAGAGGTAAAGATAAAGGTAAATATATAAGACGGAATGGAAGGAAAGAAAAAAGGACACGAAAAGATAAAGGATAAAGGCAGAGATGGAAGGGTATAGAAAAAAGAAGAGAGCGAACATATGAAGGAGAAGAAGGACGCCGAAAAGGAAGAAGGAAAGGAAAGGAGCAAAGAGGGAAGAATAAAGATAAAAAGATAGAAGGTTATACAGATAAATTTAGACGAGGGGAGAGTGAAAAAGAGAAATGTAAGTAGTGATGTAAAAGAAAATAAGAAAGAACTGATAAAGCTGAATAAAAGAGAAGCGAGAGAGAGAGAGACGAAAAAGAAAGAACAGTAAATGAGGTACAGTGAGTGAGTTTGTTATAAAGATGAAATAGAAATAAACATGAACGATAAACAGAGAGAAAGAGAGGAAGAATAAAATAAAGAAATGACTGAGGGTAGTAATAATAAAGAAAACGAAGTGATGAAGAGAAAGATAAAGAAGAAAAAGAAGAAGAAGAGAGAGAGAGAGAGAGAGAGAGAGAGAGAGAGAGAGAGAGAGAGAGAGAGAGAGAGAGAGAGAGAGAGAGAGAGAGAGAGAGAGAGAGAGAGAGAGAGAGAGAGAGAGAGAGAGAGAGAGAGAGAGAGAGAGAGAGAGAGAGAGAGAGAGAGAGAGAGAGAGAGAGAGAGAGAGAGGATGAGGGGGAGAAATGGAACTTATTTATTCAGGAGGAGAGGGATAAAAGGGGGAACTTGAAGGGGTGGAAACAGGAAGAAGAGAGAGAGAGAGAGAGAGAGAGAGAGAGAGAGAGAGAGAGAGAGAGAGAGAGAGAGAGAGAGAGAGAGAGAGAGAGAGAGAGAGAGAGAGAGAGAGAGAGAGAGAGAGAGAGGGGGTACAAAACAGCAAAACGAAGCACAACACAACACAAAAGATCAGAACACGGCAACAGAACATGGCACAGTTTATACACCATTCAGATTCTCTATACACAGTTCACACACACATACACAACAACAAAAATAAAAGATAAATAAAAAAATATAAAACTACAGCACTATTTTTTACACACACACACACACACACACACACACACACACACACACACACACACACACACACACACACACACACACACACACACACACAGTTCCATCTATATCAAACCATATCCCCCCCTTCCCTTTTCTAACCATATATACCTCCCCTTCACTCACCTTCCCTACCCTTCCCTTCCCTTACTCAACCCTTCCCTTTCGCTCCCATGTTCGCTACCCTTCCCTTCCCTTCCCTTCCCCTACCCGACATTGCCCTTACCTTACCTTACTGTACCCAGCCCTTCCCTTTCACTTCCATATTCCCATCCTTTCCCTTCCCTTACCCTACCTAACTATTCCCACCCATTCCTTCCCTTTCCATTCCATATTCCTCTTCCCTTCCCTTCCAGGCTAATACACACACAAACACACATACACAAAAACAGAGAGAAAAAGGCCCACGAATAAATAAATATATAAAAATACAAACAAAATCGAAGTAAAAAAAACACACACAAAACAAATCCCTTGCCGTGGATCAAAACAGTAATACCTCTCTCTCTCCCTCTCTATAGACCTCACAGGAGAGAGAAAAGAGAAGAGTAGAGAAGAGAAGAGTCCCCTTGCCGTGAATCAAAACAGTAATCTCTCTCTCTCTCTCCCTCAATAGACCTGGTAGAAGAGAAGAGAAGAGAAGAAGAGAAGAGAAGAGAGAAGAGTCAGTATCGCCAACTTTTAATAGGCGCCCTTGGAAGTACCCTTGAGGGAGCAATACAAGAAATGTTCTCCTTTTTTTCACCCTCCTTTTTTTCTCCCTCTTCCTCTTCCTCTCCTCCTCCTCCTCCTCCTCCTCCTCCTCCCCGTCCTTCGTTCTCTTTCCAGGCAGATGCGTTTCCCGGCCAGGCATTGTGGACGAGAGATGGAAGCGTTTTTTTCGACCATGACTCTGTATCCGTCCGGGGAAGAAGAGGAGGAGGAGGAGGAGGAGGAGGAGAAGGAGGAGGAGGAGGAGAAGGAGGTGGTGGTGGTGGTGGTGGTAGAAAAGAAGAAAAGGAGTTGGAAAAGGAAGAAGAGAAGAAAATAAGGAGGAAGAAAAGGAGAAGGAAAGGGAGGAAGAAAAAGGAGGTGAGAAACAGGAGGAGAAGGAGGAGGAGAAGGAGGAGAAGGAGGAGGAGGAGGAGGAGGAAGAGGTAGATTTATATCCTTTAGAGACCTGAAAGTAGACTAGATGGACGTAGAGAAACAGGAGGAGGAGGAGGAGGAGGAGGAAGAAGATAAGAAGGAGGAGGAGGAGGAGGAGGAAGAAGATAAGAAGGAGGAGGAGGAGGAGGAGGAGGAGGAAGAGGGGCGCAGAATGAAGTGTTTTAGCGGTGATGCAACAAAGTAAAGTAGGCTTAGGGAGCTCCCCCCTTTCTGTCAGCTTAAATTTACCTTTTACTTAATATTTTATGTCACGGTAAGGAGGTTCTATTTTTTCTTTTTCTTTTTTTAGGGTTGCGTCATATACTTATAGAGCGTCGAGATGGGTTTTAAATCTTCTCACGATCATTATTATTTTTTTTACTCTAGATTGTTACGAAATTTGTCTGATTTATATAAAGTTACGATAAGATTCTTCCCTATACTTTATTTGCACTATTCGTAAACTAATTCATGTCATCGTTCCTTTCCATGTAAATAAAAAAAATAACTACACTGTCTAAACTCACGTAATACTTGATATCTATAGTTCATATTTGCACCATTCGTAAACGAATCCTTTTTAATATTTCCCTTGACGCAAAAATATAATAATTCCACACTCTAAAACTCACATTATACGCTCTAAGTTAAGATTTCAATTGTGTGTGTGCGTGTACGTGTGCGTGTGTGTGTGTGCGTGTGTGTGTGCGTGTGTGAGTCTGAGCAAGCATATCTGAGGTCAGGCCATCCAGCACGATTACAGCTTTCCTTCCGCCATCTGCTTAGGCTCCTCGTGATTGCTTGCCGCGAGTGACTTACTGACACAAGCATTAGTCCCTCCCTCGGCCTGTTAACCTGAGTGCATGCAGCGGCAGCCTCGTCAGTCGTGTTCTCTCCTCTCCTCCTCTTTGCCTCATTCTGTTTCACTTCTTGCTCTCCTTCTATTCTTTCTCCTCATTATCTTTCTTTTGCTTCGTAGTTCTCCTTTTCCTACTCCATATTTTCCTTATCTTCATTTTTATCATCGTCCTCCCGTATTCTCCCCTTCCTCGACCTCCTTTTCTTTCTCCATTTTCTCCTTATCTTCTTCCTTCTCCTTCTTTTTGCTCTCCTTATATTCTTCCTTCATTCCCTTCTTCGTCTTCTTTTTTCTCCTCCTTGCTATCCTTTTCCTCTTTTTCCTCCTTGTCTGTGTTGTTCTTTACTGTTTCTTATTTCTTTCGCTTTTTCGTCCTCCTTTTCCTCTTCTTTGCTCTACTTACATATTTTCCTCTCCTCGTCTATTTTGCTTTATCCTAATTCTTGCCTCATTCCATTTTTCGTCCGCCTTTTTCTCCTCCTTACTTTTCTTATCTCCTTTCTTCTCCTCATCCTCTTTGCTTTTCCCGGATTCTTGATTCATTATCTTCTTCGTCCTCCTTTCCCTCCTTCTTTGCTCTCCTTTGCTTTTTCCAAAATCTTGCTTCATCTGCTTCCTCGTTCTCCTTTTCTTCTCCTTTATTTCCATTTTTTCCTTCTTGTACATTTTTGCTCTCCCCAAATTCTTGCTTCATTCGCTTCTTCGTCCTCCACTTCATAATTCTCCTTTTGGTTCCATTACTTTGTTTTTTTGTTTTTTTCTCCGATTCACTAGTCTGCTCCTTCTCTTTCTCCTTGTTCTCCTTCGCTTCCTTTGTCTTCGCCAACCTTCGATTATGCTCCTTCTCCCCTTCATCCTTGCTTTTTTTTTATTCTTCTCGTCCATCCTTTTCTTGACACACACACACACACACACACACACACACACACACACACACACACACACACACACACACACACACACATACATACACATACACACATACAAGAGATGATGAACAAATAAAGTATATGAGTTTGAAAATATACAAAAAAAAAAACCTACATGACAATACAAAAAACAAAGGAGGTGAAAATATGCATAGCCAAAGAAATATGATACGACCGTGCTGATATATGACAAAAAAAAAAAAAAAAAGATTCGTGATACTGGAAACAAATCATAAAGCAAAGAGCCTCTTGACACACGCACGCACACACACACACACACACACACACACACACACACACACACACACACACACAAACACAGGGTAGTGCCTCTCAACACGCCACGCTAGACAGGAAAGTCACCTTGTAATCACAGTAAATATTTTCAGTCGCTGGTGATCTGAGCCCAAAGCCTGACATTGACGACCCCCCCCCCCTCCCCGCCTCCCCCCGCCCCCCGTTTCCTAATTCTGTCTCTGTTAGTCTTTTTCCGTCTATTTCTGTCATTTTTCCATCTTTTTTTTCGTCTTTTACTGACCATTTTTATGTTTTTCTGTCTATGTTTTTTTTTCCGGTCTTTGCCTATTTCTGTCTTTTCTGTCTATATCTGCCTTTTATCCCGTCTCTTTTTCGTATTTTTCGGTCTTTTTTTTGTCTTTTCTGTCTATTTTCATCTATTTTTGTCTTTTTTTGTGTGTATTTTCTGTCTGTCTATTTGTCTTTCAGTCTGCCTAACTCTCTCTCTCTCTCTCTCTCTCTCTCTCTCTCTCTCTCTCCACACACTTTTTCCTTGGTAACACTCGCTACATGCAAAAAAAAACACACACAAAAAAAAAACATTTCGCTCTTCACTCCTAAACTCGCTTCAATTTAAGTTCGCTTCTGAATTTGCACTTTTGCTCAAACCTCCGCCTCTTGAAAGCCGTGTCCATTTAACGTCTGATCTATTTAAACTCTTAGTCTCGTTTCGCTGTCCTCTATTTAAACTCGTATTTAAATTCACGTGCTTTAAATTTGATCTCACGTTTATACCTTCCATTTTATATTTAATCCACCTTGAATATATATCCCTTTCGGTAACATCGCTATTCATAGAGTTAACACTGCCATTTAATTTCCTATACTCGGTTCTCTTTATATTTTGTCAACATCATGAAGTGCGTGGATGATTTGACACTTCCTAAGATTATTCAAATGAAAGACAGAACCAATACCATAATACAAGGCTCGTAGCGCATGTGTGGACGAATGTTAGCACTTAAAACGCCTCCAAAACCTCCTGAATGTGAAGTAATATACGTGTCCACCAAAGAGACTATTACGTTGGTATTATAAAGCACTTTCGCTTCTCACATCAGCTATTTCTAAAGGTCAAAGAGGGGGTCAGTCGGGTTATAATGAGGGTTTCTTTAGGTTCATTGTACAGAAGAAAGGCCAAACTACCAACAAGGTAAAAAAACTACTCCTGGAAATGCCCACGACTCTACGAAAACCTTGTCAAAATTGTGCTCTTGGGCGACGATGTTTTGTAATACGACCCAAAGTGTATCCCAGTTGACTCTGAATGATGTTAGGCTGCTAGTTGTTGACCAGTATATATAAGGTGGCAAAAGTAATAATCGACAGTAATCTAGAGTGGAATTAACGGGTGACTCCAATGATTAGCAAAGTCGGCAGGAGGTTTTTTTTCCCTCTATGTCGCTCTCGATGTGTGTGAAGTATGATTATTTTTTTCCGTTTGGTCATTCCCGCTCTCTCTCTCTCTCTCTCTCTCTCTCTCTCTCTCTCTCTCACACACTGGCAAAGGCTCTCTCTCACTCTCCTCTCTGTGTTCGGCGCTGCCTAAAACTACACACTATTTATTTGGACTTTATGGAGCCGGGAGGCGCCGTGCATCACGCCAGGGACAATTATGGCGCCCTGGCGTGAGGGAAACCCCGCACACACACACACACACACACACACACACACACACACACACAAACACACACGTACAGAACGGAAAGGCACCTACCATATCTACATACTTCCCCTCTCCACACACAAATACACACCCACACACGTATAAAAACAAACAAAAAAACACAAACACACATACAGAGAACGAAAAGTCATCTATAATATCTGTATACTCACACACACACACACACACACACACACACACACACACACACACACACACACTCGAGCCCTCTCCCACCACACACACACATACCCTCGCACCCCAGAAACATACAAAACCAATTCACAAACACATACATTAAACTAGAAAGAAAGTATAACCAGGCATAACATTCATACTTCGGGAGCACAACAGCAAACACACACACACACACACACACACACACACACACACACACACATGCCCCAAAACGGATATAAAGTCTCCTATACACGCATATAAAACACGGTAAGGCTTCGTATTACCTGCAAACGACCTTTTTCGAACCAAATAACGACGGCATTTCACGCACGCAAGGGCTATGGAAGGGAACATTACGTAATAGGAGTCAGGGTCTTACGTGTCCCCGAGGAGAAGGAGAAAAAACGAATTTGTACATAACGAAAAAAGTAGTGTAACGAAAACGACGGGGTCATTGTTAGACGGTATTATTGTCACGTTGAAAATTACCTCCTTCCTTTCTTTATTTTTCTCTCCGTTTCTCTGTTTATCCGTTTCTCTGTTTCTCTGTCTATTCGTTTCTTTGTTTCTCTGTTTATCCGATTCGCTGTTTCTCTGTTTCTTTATCCGTTTCTCCGTTTCTCTGTTTATCCGTTTCTGTTTCTCTGTCTATTCGTTTCGCTGTTTCTCTGTTTCTCCAGTTTTCTATTCGCTTCTCTATCCGTTTTTCCGTCTCTGTCTCTGTTTTTTACTCTCTACTCTACTCTCTCTCTCTCTCTCTCTCTCTCTCTCTCTCTCTCTCTCCCCCGGCATGTAACCACAGTCGATATTCTCGGATATTTCATTACCATTTCAATATTCACAGGTCAGCCCAGTCATGCGATCTTCTGGTTTTAATTCAATCTTCCACTTCCCTTTCCCTCCTTCCTTCCTACGTACTCTTCCTCCATCTGTCCCTCACTCTCACCTCAATTCCTTCCCTCCCGAGTCCTTCCATTCCTGCTCGCTCTCTGCTCCCACTGCTACACACGGTTATCAATCCGTCCCCTTCTTACTCTTCTTTCCACGGGAGATAAGATGAAAAGGGAGAGGAGGACAAGCCAAAGAAAGTACAGAGGCAATAAAGAAGGAGGAAAAGATAACAGAAAAGGGGAGGTAGGAGAAGTGTGTGGGGGGGAAGGAAGGAGAACCGGGAAAAGAAAAGGAAAGAGCTGACGATGAAAAAGGTTGAATTTCTAAAACGGAGCAAAAGGTGGATGGAAATTTATCACCCATTGATTTATCAGGTACACACACACACACACACACACACACACACACACATGAGAGAGAGAGAGAGAGAGAGAGAGAGAGAGAGAGAGAGAGAGAGAGAGAGAGAGAGAGAGAGAGAGAGAGAGAGAGAGAGAGAGAGAGAGAGAGAGAGAGAGAGAGAGAAAGGCCATGCACAAACGAAGCGTGAAAAACGGATTAGTTGCGAGAGAATTTGGTCGCGTGCATGGAAGAACTAAATAAACATAGAAGAATAAATGTTAAACTGCAAAAAGTTATAATACAATGACAAATAAAATAAAATAAAAAAATACTAACAAAAATAGCGGAGTAAAAAAGGAAGTAAGAGAAAATATGCGATGATAAAGGAAAATAAGTTATTATAAATGTTTTAGTTGCGTGAAATTAAACACACAAACACACACACATTTTAAAACTATTTGGGAATGAGAAAGGTGTTTGTAAGTTGACCTATAAGGAAAACAAACCCCGATACACACACACACACACACACACACACACACACACACACACACACACACACACACACACACAACAAGAAAGAAAAAGTCAACAGACCTGACATGACCACTTGACATGAGCACTCGTGAATAAGTTAGTAAAACGATAAGAAAAGTCTACCAATTTTTCCTCTTTTTATTTTTTTTATTTTTCCTCGATTCAGGGCTAAAAATGTGACCCCTGTTTTTTCTGTGTTTTTTTTATCTACAAACACGACAAAGGAAGAAACACTAGACAAGCACAAATCACACACACACACACACACACACACACACACACACACACACGTACGTACAGAAAGACCACCCAACATACATATCTTCGACAAAATATCAACTCTACAGCTCTTTCACTATAAATACTACATCTTTCCCACACGACCATAAACAAACTCTCTCACACACACACACACACACACACACACACACACACACACACACACACACACACACACACACACAGCTTTTCCTCTTATACACAAGTTCTCCTAAAAAGCATATATGTTGGTTCCTATAATCCCTCTCTCCCTTCCTCTCCTTCCCACTCTCTCTCCCCTACACTATATATATAAAGCACTATCACCCTCTCCCCACTCCCTCCCTCCCACGCTCCCTTTCCGCTAAGCACACACTCCCCAACCAGCATACACACCCCTTTTCCATCCACCTTCTCTCCCCTCTCCCCATACATCGCCCCTGCAGCATACTCGTATATTTCTCCCTTCCCATATTTAACCGCGTGGACAGTTCTCTACCTGAGGGTCCCGGGCAGGTGCGTCGTGGCTCCCTAATACACAGGTGTCACTTTAGTTCACCTGGTGACAGCAATTAACCTGTTCAAGCTACACGGATCAGGTGAAGCGAGGGAAAAAAAAGGTGTATTGAAAGGGTAATGTATGTATTATAGTTAAATAGGGCAAGGGTCGAGAGACAGATAGATAGATAGAAAAGAGAAACAGACAGTGAGAGAGAAGGGGGAACGGACGTGATAGGGGATATAAAGGAGAGGAGAGAGAGAGAGAGAGAGAGAGAGAGAGAGAGAGAGAGAGAGAGAGAGAGAGAGAGAGAGAGAGAGAGAGAGAGAGAGAGAGAGAGAGAGAGAGAGAGAGAGAGAGAGAGAGAGAGAGAGAGAGAGAGAGAGAGAGAGAGAGAGAGAGAGAGAGAGAGAGAGAGAGAGAGAGAGAGAGAGAGAGAGAGAGAGAGAGAGAGAGAGAGAGAGAGAGAGAGAGAGAGAGAGAGAGAGAGAGAGAGAGAGAGAGAGAGAGAGAGAGAGAGAGAGAGAGAGAGAGAGAGAGAGAAAGGAGATTTAGTGTTTTCCGTGTAAGAAATAAAGAATGCGTGTGAGTGGATAAAGAGGAAAGAAAAAGGAGAGAGAGGAGAAAGGAAAGGGAAACAGAGGAAGAGAGGAAATATGGAATAAGATGTAGTAAAATAAGAGGAAGGGAAAATGAAAAAGAGAAAGAAGGGAAAACAGAGGAAGAGAATAAGTAGTAAGAATTAGTAAAGTAAGAGGAAGGAAAAAGAAGAGAAGGAAGGCTGTTTTTCATCTTGTTCTTCGCTATCTTTCTCTTCCTCTTTCCTACAAAACCACCTAACAACGCATCACCCTCCTTCACAGCCTTTCTACTTTCTTCATCCTCTTTCTCCTCCTCGATTTCCTCCCTTCCCTTCTCTTCCTTTCCCCTCCTTGTTGTTGCCGGGTTGCTTTAGTGGAGGTTGCTATGAGCGAGGCCTTGGGAGCAGCAACGGCGGCAGCGACACATTTAACAAACACTTTACGGCTTTGAGCGACACCCAGTACATGTTTCACGCTAAGAAGATCAGGCTGTACTTTGTTCCCTGCTTAGGCGTCAGTAGGTTTAATCTCACGCTACCACTACACCGCTTCTGATCCTCCTCCTCCTCCTCCTCCTCCTCCTACTGTTACTGCTCCTGCTAATACTGTTACTGCTGCAGGGCCTCCGTTAGTGTTCCTACTGGCGTTACTGCTACTACTGGGAAATGGCTTTGAGTTCTCACGAGGGGATGTTAGTGGGGAAGATATGAGGTTAGGAAGGAGAGAAGGGGATTAGAAAGGGGCTTGTGTGTGTGTGTGTGTGTGTGTGTGTGTGTGTGTGTGTGTGTGTGTGTGTGTGTGTGTGTGTGTGTGTGTGTGTGTGTGTGTGTGTTATGTCTTCATCCGTGTGTACTTGCGTGTAGATTGCGCTATAAAAACGTACAGTATGGTTGGTAGGAAGGAAGCATGCGTGAGATGGCGTCAAATTCCTAGGTATGGCTGGAGGCGTCCTTGCAATTCTTTCCGTGAGTTTGGAAGGGGAGGAGAGGAGAGGGGAGGGGAAGGGAGAAGAAGGGAGGGGAGAGCTTGGGAAGGGAGGAATGGGGAGGGGAGGTGAAGGGAAAGGAGAAGAAAGGAGAGTGGGAACGGAGAAAAGGGAATATGAGGAATTGAAAAGTGAGGAGAGGGGAAGGTAGAAGTGGGTAAGAGGGGGGGGAGCAGGGAAGGGAGAGGGGAGGCGCAGGAAAAGAGGGAAGAAGGGATGGAAGGAGTGGGGAAGATAGGAGCGGGGAGGAGACGGGGGGAGAAGCAGAGATGGAAGGAGAGGGGGGACTCGCAGGGAAGAAAGCCAATGGGAAGGGAACTATGAGTGTCTTGAGGGTCACGTCTTCCCATGCGAAGAGAACTGTGTTGTCTGTAACGTCTGGTGTAACAAGAAGGGAACTAAAGGGGGTTGGTTTTAAGGTCTGGTGCAAGAAGGAGGGAGACATGGTGGGTGGTTTGTAGCTTCTGGTGTAACGAAGAGAAGAAGCTGAATTAGTAAATGTGGCACAAAGAAGGAGATGAGGTGAGTTTGATGGGTCCTGACGCAACAAGAAAAGAAGAGAAAGTTAATTTGTTGCCATATGGTGTAGCCCGAAAGTGTGTGTTAAGATAAAGATTTACAAAGGGGTGAAGAAGCAAGAGAGTACATGGTTAGAGAGAAACGTACACAAGCAAACACGTACACACACACACACACACACACACACACACACACACACACACACACACACACACACACACACACACACACACACACACAAGAAATTTACATGTGGCTGTCCGTGAAAGGAAAGGAAAACGAAGAATAGCAATGATGAAGAAAAGAGAGACAGCGTAAGTACTTAAATAAAAGGTACACACACATACAGAAAAGTACATATGACCGAAAGAAAAGCAAGAAAAGATCAAGAAGAGCAAGGCCGGACAAGGTTAGGAGGGCTGCTAATTCATATGCGTAAACACAGAAGCGATTCCCTAAAGTTGTCCGCGAAGGGAAACGGAAGCGAGTGGAGTCGAGACGCGGTCGGGCGAGGCAAGGGGAAGGGAGGCGAGGGTAGGAGGCGAGGCGCTGGTCCGTGTACGTAGACAAGGCCGCTCGTTTATCAGTCTCACGCCGCCGTTCCTTCCCCAATTAAGGCCCAGACTCGAGGCTTAAGCGGCGACTCACTAATCTGACGCAAATGACAAAATCCCTAAATTACTGTTTCCCGTAACGACCCTTTTGCTGTTATTAGGCCGAGGACAGTGACAGGCGCGAAGGGAAATGGGAGAAGAAAGGAGAGGGATGAGGAAGAGGGAAAAAAGTTGGGGGAGTGAGGAAGAGGGGAAAAAGAGGGGATGAGGGAGGGAGTGCGAGACGGAAGGGGAGTGAGGTAGAAGAAAGGAGAGAGATGAAGAAGAGGGAAAAAGAGAGGGGATTGAGCGAGAGAGGAAAAAGAGGGGATGAGGAAGGGAATGAAAGACGGAAGGGAAGTGAGAGGAGTGAGGAATGGGGGAGAAGAAAAAAGAGGGATGAGGAAGAGGGAAAAAAGAGGGGTTGAGGGAGAGGGGAAAAAGGGGATAATAGAGGGAATGAAAGTCGGAAGGGAAGTGAGCCTGATGGAAGATGCGATAATGATACAGATAAATGGATAACCAAGTATTTAGATCAATAATGAAGTAAAAAGGGGATTAAGAATGAGAGGTTGGAGGAGAGGGAAAGACAGACTGAATATGATAAATAGATTAACCACAATAAAGCCAATGATAAATAGGCATATATATAATCAGAAAGAAAAGAATGAGGGAAAAAGATTAAGTTAGACAAAAAATAAAGTCCCTTGTACCTTAAAAATAAATGATATATAAAGATAAGTAAATACACACACACACACACACACACACACACACACACACACACACACACACACACACACACACACACACACACACACACACACAGTTCGATAAATAGATATACGGATAAATAAATGAATAGAGTACGATAGTTGCAATACATATATACCGCCCACATAAAACGCACAATGCATCAGTGAAACAAACAACACAGAAAAATATCATAAAGTTTTCTGTCCAGTTAAAGTCATATACAAATAACACTCACAGTTGACGTTTGTGGGTCCTCTCTGCATGCATCTGTACCTGGAAAGAAGAAACAAATGACACTCGTTAAATTGGAATACAAACTACAGAAAATACTAACATTATAATTTCTATATGTAACAGCCCTTAGCCTTCATTCTTCGACACTGCGGGGCTTTCACACACACACATAATAGGCTTTGTTAGGAGATGGGTTAGTATTTCCATAGATAGTTTTATGAGGCTGGTGATAGTTTGACAAGGCTTCTGAAATATGACCGTGAAAAACACTTATGAGAACCAGACTATGTGCAAGTGTATGTGTCTGTGTGTGTGTTTATTGGTCTGTCTGTCTGTCTGTCTATCTGCGTCTCTGTGTATGTCTCTGTCTATCTCCTTTGTCACCTTTGGAAATATGTGTTGTGAGGCTTAGCTAAGAATACGGACACCATCGTTAGTTAGTTAGTTTTTTTTTTCTTTACATATTTTCGTTTTCTTTTTCTCTTCTTCGTTTTCTTCTTGCTTCTCTCCTCTCTCCTCGCAATACCTCAGTCTCCCTATTCATTTATATCCCAAGTTTTGCCATCCTCTTGATTCTCCTCTTCTATTCTTCTTCTCCTTTCGTCTGTTTACCTATTCCACCTTTCGTCTTCCTTCCCAGAGAGAGAGAGAGAGAGAGAGAAAGAGAGAGAATGGGGGGGCCGTTCCCTTCTCGTGGTCAAAGGTTACAAGGAATTATAATTATGAGTGAGAATTTGCTTTCCTTTTCTCGCCTTCTGTCTCAGTTTGCGGTCACGCGTGGGAAAGTGCCTCCCCTACTTCCCTTTACTTCCCCTTCCCTTCCTCTCCTTCCCTCCTGTTCCCTTCTCTAAGTTGGCCTTGTTTCCTCTGTCTGTTTTCTCTTCCCACTTATTCCCCCATCTCCCATAACTTATTTTCTCTCTCTTTTCTATTTTTTTTTGTCTTTTTGCACTTCCCCTTATTCTTTCTTTCCCTCTTATATCTTCTTCCATTTTCTCCCTTCTCACCACTTTCGCTTCTTAGTTTGCCTTTTCTCCTTTTGGTTTAATTTTCCCCTCTCTCGTTCTCTTTCTTTAATATTTTCCCCTTTCCGCCTCCTCTTTTCTTCCCCTTCCTTCAGTTCTTTTAATTCCTTTTTTTTTCTATTTCTTTCTCTTTTTCTATACTTTCTCTTCGTTCACTTGCTATTTTGCTTCATTTTCACCCTTTTCCTTATGTTTCCTTCTGCTGTCTTTGTCTTTTCTTCCCTTTCTTTCTCCACCACCTTATCGTTTTAGAGTTTTCTTTCCTTTATGAATTAACGCTTTCTGTTTATCTCCATTTTTTTTAATCTTCACGTTTTTTATAATAATTTTTCTCTTACCTAATTGCCTTCCATATCATTCCCACCATAATTTTCCTCTAATTATTTCCTTCCATTTTCCTTTCTTTCCCATTTCTCCCTCCCATAATCTGCTCTATCCCTCCCTCCCTTCCTTTCCCTTCCCTCCTCCTCCTCTTAATCTTTCCCTCCTCTTCTCTCCCTCATAATATCTCTCCCATCTTCTCATATTTCCATCTCCTCCCATTCTCATCATCTCTGCTCTCCTCCCTTCTCTCGCTCTCCCTCTTCTCCCTTCCACTTGCATAATCCTTCACTAATCCCTTTCTCCCTCCCTCCCTCCATCCATCCTTCATTCTCTCCCACTCTTTCCTTCTTATGGGCGTGGTTCTCTCATCCTCCCTTCATCCCTACTTCCTCTTCTCTCTTCTTCCCTTCTCTCTCCTCCCACTCTCTCCCTATTTATTGTGTTTATTCAATTTATTCCTCGTCTCTTCATTCTCTAACTCTCTATCTATCTATCTATCTACCTCTATCTTGTTAAGTTCTCTCAAATATTCAAATGGTTTATATATGTGTAAGTTAAAGCAAACAACAACAAATATACGTGTCAAAATCTGTATATACCTACCATTGAAATCATAGTTATCACTGAAATATAATACTGATTGAAAGAACAGTAACAAACACAAACCGAATTCACAAAACATGATTTCCCCCTCAGCGAGATAACAAGCAAGTCAGGAGGGCTTTTAGATATTATTATGTAGTGGATACAAAGGGTATAGCAGAATGTTTCGTGCAATACATCTGTCCATATATATTTGTTGTGTGTGTGTGTGTGTGTGTGTGTGTGTGTGTGTGTGTGTGTATCAACTTTGCCTATATATGTAACACAAGCTAACTTATGTCTGTAAACCTGTTTGTGTGCGTACGTATGTATGTTTGAGTATGTGTGCGTATGATCGTGCATGTGTGTGTATTCCCGTACCGATACAGGCAAGCAAGGGAGGGAGGGAGAGAGAGAGGCACAGAGAGAGGAGGGAGGGAAGCGGAGAGCGAGGCAGGCGGGGAGGTCGGGTGGATGTGATTTATTATGGCAAAGCGATCCGAGGTCTCGTGATTAATTGGGAGACTAGAAACTCGAATGGAATAATAGTGGCGGGATCAATCGAGCGGCGTCTATTTCACATGCAGATTGGGGAAATTTGATTCACCTGGATTTATTGCACAGAGAACGCGCTGTGCCTTCTTTTATGTGCCGTTGTGGTGTGTGTGTGTGTGTGTGTGTGTGTGTGTGTGTGTGTGTGTGTGAGAGAGAGAGAGAGAGAGAGAGAGAGAGAGAGAGAGAGAGAGAGAGAGAGAGAGAGAGAGAGAGAGAGAGAGAGAGAGAGAGAGAGAGACTCCCCAACACACACACACACACACACACACACACACACACACACACACACACACACACACACACACATACGCATACACACATACAGGCACACACGAACGCAGTACTGGATGAAAAACAAACACCATGATCAATTAGCAGGTGAAATACGACTCCATCCGCCAGGTAATGAATCAACCCTATTCATACACACACATGTACACACACACACACACACACACACACACACACATACACGCACACTCGTAATACCTACATACATAAAACATATGTAAACACACACACACACACACACACACACACACACACACACACACACACACACACATAAACACACACATAAACACAAAATCATGCAGGAATACGAGAATAAAAACCCTATACATCAACTACCAACAAAAAGAACATTAATAAAAACGGCAGTAAATCATCTAGACATTAAAAGAAAATACCAATAAAAAGAGAAAAAGAAAAAAAAAACAGTAATACGAAACAAAAACTACCCATCTAATGCTCCCACAAAAATCACTAACAAAAAATGGCATTAAAACATATAAACATAAGAAAAGAAAATCATAAAAAATAAAATAAAAAACGTCACAATGCCCCTTGACAACGTTTCTCACCGAAGCAACGTTTCCTAAAGCGCTATCCATCCAATACACCCACAAAACCATTAGCAAAGAAGCCCCTAAACATCTAGTCATCAAAGGAACACCATTAAAAAGAGAGAAAAAAAACGTCACAATACAGCTTGACCACGTTTCGCAACCAAGCAACGATTCTTAACCCTAAGGCCGTTCACTCTAATCCAGCGACACTTCCGGCAGTCACGGAGCTCGCGGGCACTTCCCCTCTCGCCTCCCTTCCCTCAGGCCCTGAAGAGGCACTTACTGGGCCGTTGAGAGGGGAAGAGGGCGTGGCGGGGAGGGCGATAGAGGGGCGAGAAAGGAGGACGAGGAGGTGAAGCGAGGGGAAGTGGAAGGAAACGAGGGAAGAGTCTGTGGTGATGGAGATGAAGAGGCGAGGGAGGAAGGAAGGAAGGAGGGAAGGAAGAGAGGGAGAAGGATGGAATGGCAGGAGAGGAGAGGCGAGGAGAGGAAGAGTAAATAAGGAAATGTTGGAAGTGGCAAGGAAGGAAGGGAGCGAGCAAAGGAGGGATGGAATCAAAGGGGAAACTGTGCAAATAAGGAAATGCTGATGAACGGCATGGATGGAAGATAGAAAACACAGGAAGGAGGAAAGGAAGGAAGGAAAAGAAGGCGGCGTGATGGAATGAAAGAGGGAATGAGTGTATTTGGGGAGTATGAAAAGAGAAAAGATTATATAAATGGAAGGAGAAAATATAGGAAGAAAAATAAATAAGGAAGAGGAAGAAAAGGACAAGTAAAGGAAGTAGTATTGCTGCAGATGGAACCAAAAAGGCAAAGGAGATTAGTACTAGGAGAACTAGATGATTATAAAGGCGAAATGTAATAAAAAGCGGAGCGAGTTGAGCGGGTTGAGCCTATTCCAGCTGGTCCATCATTTCGTGTGAGCGTGTGTGTGTGTGTGTGTGTGTGCTTGCGTGTATGCGAGCGTGCGTGCGTGTACATTAATTTCTCCATAACCAGGGTTCATGTGACCGTGTGAAGCATGACATTAAAAACCTCTCGGGCCGGGAGACTCGAAAAAGTGCCGATAAAAATAAAAACGAATATGCTCCGCTTGTTCCGCAATATCTATTAAACAGTGAAACAGGCAGAGCCGGACACGTATGCCTATTATCTAAGATTGTCATCCCGATATGTCTAAGCCAAAAAGAATAGCGGAGCGTAATCATGCGGTCCAGTATTCCGTGTGCGTGGGAGCTTGAGTATGTGAGTGCGTGTGTGCACACGTATCTCTCCTTAATTAGGGCTCATACGACCCCGCAAAGGATAGCATTCGAAAGCTAGTGACCTCGCAAAAACTAGTGTCAAAAAGTTACGTATTATATATATATATATATATATATATATATATATATATATATATATATATATATATATATATATATATATATATATATGTGTGTGTGTGTGTGTGTGTGTGTGTGTGTTTGTGTGTGTGTGTGTGTGTGTGCGTGTGTGTGTGTCAGTCACCATGGTGTGACAACGTACTGGACTCTCGCTCGTCAGTCACTGCCCTCCCCAAACGAGCTTGGAACTCAGGTGACTGACCTAAAAAAAAAAAAAAAAGCTCAGCATAATAATTATCATCAAGTTCTCACAATACGGGAAAGTCCCAAGCCCCAACACACAGGCTGTACCGTCCCATCAATAATCGTCATGCTCACAGCCACTTCGTTTGTTCTATAAGCGGCACAGCCATTGACGCTGAGTTGCTTCACGAACCAGCCATCAGTTTAAACAGTCATCTTAAAGCTAAATTGACACCATGATTTTTTTTCGTGGTCAGACTTGGGATTATCCGATGTTATTTCGTTCATAAAGAAGTACCTATCCATCAGATTTTAGGGTTAACAGCGGAATCTATAACGAGATGAAAGTACCAAATTGCCGGAGTACCAGTTCGGTGTGCCGCTCCTTGTCCCTTCTTTGTGACTAGCAACAAAAGCACCACATATGTTAGCGCTCTCATGCAAATGCGTTGATTGGAAAATACTCTTTAGCTTAGGTCCAGTCAGACTGGGCCTAGAGCATCATGTTGCTGGCGAACGCAAAAAAATCAAAGACGTGGGCTTTCTCCACGCCCTCCCCCCCAGCCATTCCTTAGCGGCTGCGCGGCACGTCAGCCAGGAGCACCTGCCACCACCTGCCACACACCTCATATTGGTGATTACTCGCCTCCTAAATTGTTTTGAACAACTTAAATTATAACTGTCTGAGAAGTTTGCATTGCTACTAGACAAACAAAATAGCTACAGTGTGGACTGCACATTAGAAATTCGAATGAACCGCTATATGGAAATGTTCACAAACAAGGTTGCGTGGGTGACGATACAGGGGGACATAAGTGGCGGGACTCACCTGGCTCCTGGGCGGGGACGGTTACTGGCGCCGCTCCCTGCTGCTGGTGCTCCTGTCACGTCCCTGCGTCCTGGTGGCCCTGCGACACTCACATGACACTCCAGGAGTCTTCGCAATATTAGGCACAATACTAATTTTCATCATCGATACATTCACTGGCGAAATAAACACTCGAAATTCCCGCCGACACACGACCTGCACTTCCGCCATAAGTAAGGTGTTCCACGCCATTGAGAACTCAAATCTCAGCCAATCACAGGCCGTAGCGTCACGTTGCTCCGCCCACCTTCACTCACGCCTTGGGTCGGCTCTCGGAAGCATGGTAAATAATATTATGAGGAAGGAAGGTGAACTACTTGGAATATCCATTTATTATGATAATACATCAACACATATAAGGAGTCTACAAGAGACCGATAGGCCTATAAAAGGCAGCTCCTGTAAATCTAACACCAAAGATGCCATCTATTGGTTGAGCAGATAAATATTTTGATTTATCAGGGAGAGTGGACAACGTATGTAAGGAGAAGAGAACAAGCCATTTCCTGGGGTGACTATGTCAGTTCCTAACACACACACACACACACACACACACACACACACACACACACACATACACACACACTTTTGCCGCCGAGTCAACTTAGTCCATGGTGCACTTTGTGAATAATGTGTACTGCAGCATGATGTCCCATTATCAATTATATCACTTATAATGAAAATTATCCTTTGCCTTTTTTTTTTGTTTTATTTAGTTCGCTCTTGTTCAAAGCTTCGGTCTTAATTGGCTGAGAAAGGCAAGTGTTCGTTTGGAGCTTCGACCGATTGTTCGGTTGTCGTTAAGGCCAGTCAGCTGCTTCAACATATTTTCATAGGCGTGGCAAAGACAGGATGATGAGGAGGAGGAGGACGAGGTGGAAGTGGAAAATCAAGAGGAAGATGAAGAGGTGGACCATCTTATAGGTAGGAGGAAGAAGGTGTATTATAGCAAGTTATAAGAGGGATAGATTCGTTGGCAAAGTTGTAATGAGTTGCCTTTACGAAGGAAGACTTAAAAGTGAGAGGCAGGGAGAGGAGGGAGAGGGAGGCGGAATGGGAGACAGAAGAGAAGACAAAAGAAGGTTAATTGTAGATTGGCTCATATCAACCAGGCGATAAAGGAGAATGAGAGAGAAAGGAAAATATACACACGTAGAAAGAAAAATTGGGAGGAAAGAGGAATATGAGAAAGACGACATTGATAAGAGAGTTGGAAGATGGCATGTTGGCCATAAAAAGATGAATGAAAGGAATAGGGACAAAATTAATGGTATGAAAAGGAGATGTGAAAAAACAGTAAATAAACAAAATATGATCTTGGGTAAAAATAGTCAGGAATGAAGAAGGAAACATCCCATAAAGTATAAAAAAAGATAGCAGGAAAGAAAGTGAAGACGATAAGTAAAATTAGAAAAGAGATAAAAGAAAGGGAAGAAAAAGAGTGCATTAATTCATGTATTGGGATGGAAAACAAGAAGAGAAAACAAATAGTATAGTCAAAGAAAATACAGTGGATGAATGAGAAGGACAATACTGAGAAACGAGGAAAAAAACAAAACTAGCATAAGGTTAAGAAATGCATTTTGTCGATAACTAAAGTAAAATTAGCACGAAAGAAATCAACAAAATCCATGGTTCCTACCGAAGTTGACCTCTTTTTGGCCACTTATTACTTTTATCTTTGTGGGAACAGCGATTAGCGGGCTTTTTTTTAACACTTTTTTTTTATTGCCCTTGAGCTGTTTTCTGAGCCTAAAAAAAATGTTATGAGTAAAACCAAAAAATACATATTGATAAGTTTTACAAAAGAGTACTGATGTTATTGCAAAGAAAAGTAAGCTAAGCCACAAAAAAATGAGAAAGAAAATAAAGAAAACAAGATCTTAGGTTAAAAAAAATAGCCAGAAAGGAGGAAGGAAACATCCCATAAGTATAAAAAAGTAGGAAAAAAGTGAAAACGATAAATAAAACTAGAAAAGAGATAAAAGAAACGAAGGAAAGGAAAAAATAAAACTAACCCATTGGAAGAGGACAAGGAAAAAAGATAACTGGAGAAAAGAAAACTAATCATGAGAGAGAGAGAGAGAGAGAGAGAGAGAGAGAGAGAGAGAGAGAGAGAGAGAGAGAGAGAGAGAGAGAGAGAGAGAGAGAGAGAGAGAGAGAGTATAGGAAATAGTTACAGATATCACGAGAAAAACAAAACCTATCCCAAAAAAAGCAAAAAACACACACAAAAAAAACAAGTCAGGCATAGAACTAAGCACAAAGAAAAAGCACCAAACGACAAAGCAAACAAAAACAAACAAAAACGAAAACAAAAACGACAATAAAAAGCGATAAAAAGAAAAAAAAACGAAGAGAATCATCGGTGAACGATAAGCTGAGTCAAATAAACGAAAAATCAAGGAGGAAAAGATAGCGAGGAAGATAAAAACGAGAGGCAAAGTTACTTGGAGGTCAGAAAGAGGAGGAGGAGGAGGAGGAGGAGGAGGCAAGAGGACACAGCGAGGAAGAAGGAGGTTAAGAGGAGGAGGAGAAGGAGAGAGGAGAAGGAAGTGGTGGAAGGAGAGGAGAGAAAAAAAGGAGAAAACGAAGATTGAAGAGGTGAAGAAGCAGGAAATGACGAAGAAGAAGGAGAAGGTGACTAAAAAGGGAGAAAGAGGATATATAGTGTGGAGGAAACGGTGGGAATAGAAGAGAAAAATTAAAGGGGAAGGAGGAAAGGGAAAGAGAAAAATGAAAAGCGAAGGAAGAAAAGGCAAGAGAAGAAATGAGAAAGGAAGGAGGAAAAGGAGAGAGAAAAGAAAAATTAGAAGGGGAAGAGGAAATGGAAAAAAGGTAAGGAGGAAAAGAGAAGAAAAAATGAAAAGGGAGAGGAAAAAAGGGAAGAAGGAAAAAGTGATAATAGAAGAGAAAAATGCGAATGAGGCTTTGAAGAGCAGACAAAAAAAAAATGGGGATAGGGAGACGGGAGAATATGGGCTTAAATTTGAGTCTAACATATGGGTGAAAAGAATGACGGAAGGAGTGAAGAGAGTTGTATGGAGAGGAAGAGAACAGAGGAGGAGAGGAGGGAAGAGGAGAGAGGTGAGGAGAGGAGGGGTGTAGATAGGATCAGCAAGCAAGGTATTATCGAGACTGCAATATGCAGATGTGATGTGTTTACTTGAGTCACTGTCCGTCTTGAGATCACTATCACAACACGCTCCCCTCCCTCCATCCTTTGCCTCCTCCTCCTACCCTTCCCTTCCCTTATCTTTCTCCTCCCCTTCCCCTCCCTTATCTTTCTCCTCCCCTTCCCCTCCTCCTTTCTCTATTTTCCTGCTTTCTTTTCCTTCTTTATCCATCTTTTCGTTTTCTTCTTCCCTTCGCTTCTACCTCCTCCTACCCTTCCCTTCCCTTATCTTTCTCCTCCCCTTCCCTTCCTCCTTTCTCTATTTTCCTGCTTCCCCTTCCTTCTTTATCCATCTTTTCGTTTTCTTCTTCCCTTCGCTTCTACCTCCTCCTACCCTTCCCTTCCCTTATCTTTCTCCTCCCCCTCCCCTCCTCCTTTCTCTATTTTCCTGCTTCCTTTTCCTTCTTCATCCCTCCTTTCGCTTCCTTCTTCCCTTCGCTTCTCCATCAATCCTTTCCTTTCCCTTCCATATCCCTTCATCTTTTTCTTCCCTTCTTCATCGATCCTTTTTTTCCTTTCTCCTTCCTCATATTTTTTTTCTTTCTATTCCTTCATTTCTTCCTTTCCTCATTCCTCCTTTCTTTTCCTTCTTCGCTTCCCTTCTTCACCCCTCTTTGCTTTTTCTCCTCCCCTTCCCTTCCTCATCCCTTACTTCTTTTCCTTCTTCCCTTCCCTTTATATTTTTTTCTCTCCCTCTATCTTTTCCTTCGTTCATCATCATTCCTCCCTCCCTACTTTCCTTCCCCCCTTTCCCCACCTCTTCTTTCCTTCCATTCCTTTCCCTTCACTTGATTCAATTCTCACCTCTTCATATCATTCTCTTTCTCTTTCTCTCTCTCTCTCTTTTCTCTCTGAACAATCTCTCTCCTCCACTTCCTATTTTTCTCCATTTCTCTTTCATTCCATTTTTCGCTCCTTGTTTTTTCACTTGTACATCGATATTTCAACTTCCCACTCTCTCTTCTATTCTATTTCCCTTCTTTCCAATCATTCTTCTCTCTCTCTCTCTCTCTCTCTCTCTCTCTCTCTCTCCATACACTTTTCTATTCTTCCTCCCTCTCTCTTTCGCCCCTCTCTCTCACTCTCTCGGCATCCGACATGGCCTCTCTCTCTCTCTCCCGTTGTCATAAAGTTGGCAAATTTGACGGTAACTGGGTCTCGACGCAGCCTACTCCCGTGAAACAGTACAGATTGCTTATACAAAAACAATAAAGACAGAGGGGGAAACGCCTCTCTCTCTCTCTCTCTCTCTCTCTCTCTCTCTCTCTCTCTCTCTCTCTCTCTCACACACACACACACACACACACACACACACACACACACACGAACAGACCCTCTCTCACCCACTCTCCTCTCCCTCTCTCTCTCTCATTCTTTCAGAGGGAAGCGTGAGTGTATGGTAGAGATAAGGGAAGGAGAGGAGAAAAACACAGAAAGGGAGAGAAGAAAAATATATAGACTCTTAGTGTAAAAGAAAATACGAGGAGTGGGAGAAAAATAAAATTGGAGCGGAGAAACTTAAGAGAAACTGGCAAAACAAAATTATAATGGAGGAAGAAAGTTTGAGTTTGTGATATTTGGTACTTATATTTTTGTGCTAGAAGTAGATATGAAATGTTATATTGGGGGAAGGAGGAGGAGGAGGAGAAGCAGGAGAAGAAGAAGAGAAGGAGAACGACGAAGAAGAGGAGGAGGAGGAGGAGGGGAAAACGAGGAGGACAAAGAGGGGAACGAAGAGGAGGAGGGGAAGGAAAAAGAGTAAGAAGAGGAGAAAGAGGAGGGGGAAGACGAGAAAGAAAAGGAGGAGGAGGAAATAACGAAGAAGAGAAGAAAAAAGAGGAGGACGAGGAAGAGGAGAAAGAGAAAAAGAATGGCGAAGAAGAAGAAGAGGAGAAAAAAAGAGGTGCTGTAAGAGGAGAGAAGAGGAGAGGCAGGAGGAACAAAAAGAAGGCACAAAGAGAAGGAGGAAGGAGGAGGGGGGGCGGAGGATCCAGTCTCTATGATTGTTGGAGAGAAAAATGAGACAGAAAATAATAAATGAGACAAAACTTGAGCTGAAGGGCGAGAGACAGAGGGAGACGGATAGATGCCATATATACAGTGTCTTCTTTGCTCCCTCCACCTCTCCGTCTCCTCCTCCTCCTGTTGTTGTTCTCCTTGTCTTCTAATACTCCCTCCTCTTTCCTCCTTTCCTTCCTCTTCCTGATAGTCCTACTTATGCTGATCCTACTTCTCCCTTCCTACTCTTTTCTTGCTCCTTTTCCGGTGTTTTCCTTCCGGGCCATTCTACTGAGCTTACTCCTTTCTTCTTCTACTCCTACTTTAATGTTTTTTTCCTTCCTCCTTTCTGCTATTTTCTTTATATTCCAATTTACTATTACTACTTCGTCTCCTTGTTTTTCTTTCTCTTCCTACTGTTTTTTTTTTCTACGTTCTACTACTACTACTACTAGTAGTAGTAGTAGTAGTAGTAGTAGGTACTAGCTCTCTCTCTCTCTCTCTCTCTCTGTTTTTTTTATACAAATTTTTACAAGAAAAAGGAGGCTCAAAATTACACTTTTCAGGTATAATTATTCTAAGAGCCTGTGTATGGGACAAATTGAATTGTCGAATGTTGAAACATACAAACATACAAATACAAATACGAAAAAAATAAAGAAAAACATGTAAAAACAATATGGAATAATGTCAGTTTGTCACTTTATATTTATAGTTTATAGCACTAGCGCACATGGGTGTCCCTCACGCCACCTGTGAGCAGCCAGCTTCACCTGCTGCGTGCTCATGTTCTCCACTTGGGGAGTGGCTGCCGTGAACATGTTCCACAGGCGTGTGGTCCTGGCTGTATATGTGCGCTGGTGCTGCCTGGAGTGTGATCGAGGCACCTCCACGAGCTGGTCACCGGAGAGTGTAGTCCGGGTGAACCTCTGAGCAGCGCGTGGAGGGAGCCTCAAGCTTCTGAGGTGGGGAACCCCCTGCACCTGGGCCTTGTGACACACCACCAGTGCTGAGACATCACGGCGGTGCTCCAGCGATGTCACAGTGGCAGACGACTCCTCCAGGTGCTCGCTGGCCTCCACCAGACGCAGTGCTCGTCGCTGCACTGCGTCGAGCCTCTGCATGTGGATGGCAGCACTCGCCATCCAGCACAGGGCACCGTACTCCAGATACGGTCGTATCTGTGCCTTGAAGAGAGTGAGGATGCCCCGTGGGTCGAGGGATCCCGCTACTCTTCGCAGGGCAGAGACTCGCAGGGAGGCCTGGCGGGCAACAGCTCGGAGGTGGAGGTCGAAGCGCAGGCTTTGGTCCACAGTCACTTCCAGGACCTTGATGTGGTCCTGGAGGGGCAGACTCTTGCCTCCAAGACGCAGCTGGCCTGAGACTGCTCGAGAGGCGTCTGGGGACCGTGAGATGACAATGGCCTGCGTCTTCTCCAAGGAGGGTGACCTGCCACTCCTCTCTCTCCCCACTGCTCTCACTCTCTCTCTCTCTCTCTCTCTCTCTCAAAAATGCATGGCTCTTTATGTGCATTAGGCAGGAATGATGGAAGGGGAGAGACAGATGAAGAGGAAAAGGAGGAGGAGGAGGAGGAGGAAGATGATGGGCGGGGAGGGGATGAAGAGAGTGTGATTTTGACAGGTCCTCTCTTCTTCTCCCCATCCTTCATTTGTCTGTTTGCTCTCTCTCTCTCTCTCTCTCTCTCTCTCTCTCTCTCTCTCTCTCTCTCTCTTACATAATCCTTTTCATCACCTCCAACTAAAGCACAAAACACACACACACACACACACACACACACACCTACACACACACACACACACACACACACACACACACACATTGCAACACTCTTCCACCTCCTTCCCTCCTCTTCTACTTGACCTAACCTGACCTCGCCGTGCATTGAGGTCAGGTAAGGTCACGTCACACAAACCCTTTTAACCTGCAAGAAACCGGCGGCAGGTAAGGAGGGAGAGCCACCAGGTGCTTACATCAGCTTAAATTAAAGGTGTGTGTATTAGCCTCTCAACGATGCTTCTTCTTCCCTTTGAATCTGAGAGACGCTCATTAAGAGACAAAAGAAGTGGAAGGCTGTCTCTAAAGGGTGAGGATAGGAGCGAGTGGGAAGAGAGGAAGAAGTGGGAAGTGGAGATGGGGAAAAGAGGGGGTGGATGAGATGAAGGAGGGGAAGTGGAAGGGGGAGAAGAGGATGGATGAAAGGAAGAAGGGAAGGAAAGAGAGAAAATAGGGGATAAGAAAAATAAATAATGGAAGGGAGGAGATAACAGGGGATAAAAGAAAGAAGTAAGGAAATGGAAGAGGAGAAAAGAGGTGATGGAAGAAGGAAATAATAAGAGGAAAGAGGAAAAATAGGTGAAGGAAGAAAGAAGTGACGGAATACGGAAGGCAAGTGAATGTGAAGAATAAGGAAGAGAGGGAATACGGAAGAGTAGATGAGGAGGAAGGTAAAGAAGAGAGCTATAAAAGAAGAATAAAAGAATAGCTAAAATAAAGACAACCAGGTACACATACACAAACATAAACAAACACAAATTCAAAAACAACCTACTACACACAATAAAACAAAACAAAACAAAACACACACACACACACACACACACACACACACACACACACACATATATACAAAACTGGAGTCTGCAAGCAACGAGTGAGAATGAGTAAAACAGCAATAAGAGAAAGCCAGATTGAGTGTCGCACGGAGGAGAGAGAAAAGAGGGTGAGAAAAATAAAAATAAAGAAGAGGAGGAGAAGGAGCAGGAGAAGGAGGGGGGGCGGGAGGAGGTTTTAGAGGCAGGAAGAATAATGACAGAATATAAAATAGGAAAATGAGATACGGCAGGAGGAAGGGAGCGTGAGTGGGGAGGCAACGAAGCGAAGGAGAGTGAAAAAGAAAGGAAACTTGCAATCACGAGCGAGAGGCGAAAGCGAATAATACAAAGACGAATTTTTATGAGAAAGAACGAAAGAATGGAGGGAATACGTGGATAAAAAAAAGGAACAATATATGAGTTAAACAGAGGGAGTGAGACGGAGGGATGGTGAATTAGGAGAGGAGGAAGAGGAGGAGAGAGTGGGAGCAGAAGAGGGAATTAAACATAAGAAGAGGAATTAAAGAGAAAAATGAAAGAAGGAATCAGGAGGGATCAGAATACTCATGATGGGGAGAAAAGGGGAAGACCAAAGAGAGTGTGTGAGTGATTGAGTGAGTGAGTGAAAGAGTAAGTGTAAAGAATGAATAGAAAGGAAGATAAGAAATAAAGGAAAAATTTACCATCATTTATTCTGTGTGTGTGTGTGTGTGTGTGTGTGTGTGTGTATCAGAGAGAGAGAGAGAGAGAGAGAGAGAGAGAGAGAGAGAGAGAGAGAGAGAGAGAGAGAGGACATCTTTAACAGTAGTTCATATTTCTCGTGACTATGAATTTATTACGCCATGAAATATCTGAAAAATGTATCCACGCGTTATAACCTTTGCTATTCATATTATTAGTTTTTTTTTTTGCTTTTCCCTCGCATGTGATATTCGTATTAAATTTGCACACCTTTCTCTTCCATTAATAACACACTTTTATTCATTAACTGCGCTCTCTCTCTATATCTATCTGTCTATCTATCTATCTATTTTTCTCTCATAAGCTTACATTCACTCTATTTCTCTATTTTGTTTATCGTAATTATTTTGTTGAACTCTTGTATTTGTTACGTATTCTTTAAGTAGGTTATATATATATATGCAGTTTTATTTTCTATCGTAACTTTGTATTCTTCCTTTCACTACAATACATTTATTTATTTTGCTTTTCTCGACTATAATTTTTTTTTCTCATACATTCTTTCTTTTACTTCCCATTCTTTTAGTTCTCGTAGTAATAGTAATAGTAGTAGTAATAGTAATTCTCTCTCTCTCTCTCTCTCTTTTTCTTTTCATTTTTCCTCCTCTTCTCTTCATAATCAACACTTTCCTCTTTTTCTCATTTACTCGTCTTGCAAGAGTCCCAGTTTTAACCTTCCTTCCTTCCCTCCACCCCACTCTCTCTCTCTCTCTCTCACCTGCCTGCACTCTCCTGCTCTTCCTCTCCCATTTCTTATTCTTGTTTTTTATTCTTTCCTTCTCTGCCTTCTCCTCCTCGTTCTTGCCCCCACCTCCTCCTCCTCCTCCTCCGCCTCCTCCTCCTCTCCTCTCTCTCTCCTCTCCCTCTCTCTCTCTCTCTCTCTCTCTCTCTCTCTCTCTCTCTCTCTCTCTCTGTCTCTCCTCCCTCCTGCACTTAACCTTTTACTTTCCTTCAGCCTTTTTCCTCCCTCCATTCCTTGGCTCTTAAACAAACACAAGCACACAAGAGGTGAGGCTCTAAAGTAGCTGGTGTCGTATTTACTGCCGGGATTAACGACTTTACTTACAGGGGGGGGGGGGGGGAGATTTTTTTTTTTTTTTTTGTGTCTGTTTTTCCTCGTCGTTATTATTAGTGTTCATGATAATGGTACATGCGAGTATTTCTCCTCCTCTTCTCCTTCCTCTTCCTCCTATTCTTCTTCCTCTCCTCGTTTTCCTTTTCCTCGTGCAATTGTTACTGTTTCTGATTCTTCTATGGCTGCTGTTGCTACTATTCCTACTACTACTACTACTACTACTACTACTACTACTACTTCTACTACATGCGAATACTTCTCCTCTCCTTCCTACTGTTCTTTCTTCTCCTTTTTCTCCTCCTCCTCCTCCTCCCTTACCTTGTCCAGTTATTACTATTTCTATTATGTTTCTGTTGCTGTGATTGCTACTACTACTACTACTACTACTACTACTACTGTTACTACTACTACTACACTACTACTACTACTACTACTACTATCTTATTTTTTTACGGTCTTCTTTCCTTGCATCCTCAATGTGAATTTCGTCCATTGTTTTCACGACTGTTTTTTCTTATTTTTTTTACTTACTTTTTGGTTGTGTTGAAGGCATTGTTCGTCTCTTGGTGGAATGTGTGTGTGTGTGTGTGTGTGTGCGTGTGTGTGTGTGTGTTTGTGTGTGTGTTTTTTTTTTTTTCTTTATGTTTAATTCTTCCCTTATTTTATTCTTTCATTCAGTCTCTCTCTCTCTCTCTCTCTCTCTCTCTCTCTCTCTCTTCGTGTTAAGGATGGGAAAAAATGTTGTTGACCTCTAAGTACATGTGAAATAACTATGAATATTTGAGCTGAAAATGTCCCTCGGTGGCGATGTCTTTTCGTAGGGAAATTTTCGTCCCCCGTAAATGTGTTTGTACCTCACCTGAAAGCCATCGCCCATCAGGTTACCCTTCTTCTTCTCCCTCTTCTTCTCCTTCCTTTCCTCCCTCCCTTTCTTCCTTTTTCACTCACCTGGTTATATAATCAGGTAGGGTAAGATTCTTGAGGGCGAAGTGTCAGTTTGAAAAGCAATTCAGTGTTTGGTGTAGCATTTTTCGATAAATATTTGTTGTTTTTTGTTTCTTTCCCATTATTTTATATCGATATTATCCATTTTTGTTATGAATTGTGTATGAATCCCCTTCAATTAGTTTTTTTTTTATTTCAGCTTTTCTTTTTTTCTTTATCTCCCTCTCCTTTTCCTCTTCCTACAAGTTCCTATTTTTTTTCTTTTCCCTCAGTTCTTTGTCTTTCCCTCCATCCTTTTCTATCATCTTCCACCTTCTCACTTCTTCCTCTCTTCTCTTCTCCTCTGACTTCTCTTTTCTCGGATATTTTCTCTCTTGTCCAGTATTTGCTCTTTTCTCCATTCCTTTCCCCTATTCCCTCCTCCGCCCCTCCTCCTCCTCCTCCTCCTCCGTTCATTTCTCACTCCTTCGTCTCCTCTCCTCTCTTCACCAGTATTTTCTGTCTCCTTCTCCTCTCTCCTCCTCCTCCTCCTCCTCCTCTTTTTCTCCTACCTCAGCATCCATTAATGCATCCCACAGCCACATATATTCCCCGCTCCAAACTAAGAAGGAAGACTCTTCGGGGAGCGTCGAGAGGCAGGGACGAAAAAAAGAAAAAAAAGAAAAAAAAAGAAAAAGGTCACTCTCGCAGAATACAAACTGTTAATCTAATGTGAACTTGTGTGGTGAAGGAGGTGTCTTTAATCTCTCTCTCTCTCTCTCTCGATTTTTTTTAATGTTTTACAAGTAGAAATGTCTTTGCTATGTGTGTATGTATGTATATATGTATGTATGTATGTATATATGTATGTGTGTATGCTGGTAGGTAGATGGACGGGTATGTATGTACGTATGTATGTGTGTATGTATGTATGTATGTGTGTATATGTATGTATGTGTGTAAGTATGTATGTATGTATGTTTTTTCAGCGAGGGATTTATCTCACCAATATATTCATGTATGTATCTGTATCTGTCCGTCTGTCTGTCTGTCTGTCTGTCTGTCTGTCCGTCTGTCTGTCTGTGTACATGTCCGTCCATCAAAGGGCGCTCCAGCCTGTTCCCATACATCAGCACTAATCTATTTACCTGTCAAATAAATTCACAACATTTTAAAATCTTGCAAATATGTTATTCCATTAAAATATATTCGCCGTCATTTTCCATCCATCCCCCTCACATTTTTTCCTTTTTTTTTGCGTATGAATGTGCTGGTTATGACATCACTATCTGACAACACTATCACGTCCACCACCACCATCATCATCATCATTCTAACGCTGTATTTTAACGTCATTATTTTTTTATATATTTCTCTACCACCAGTAACTATAATCGCAACACCATCACCACCACCAATAACAATATCACCATCGCCATCAAACATAAAAGAAACACTATCACACCCACCAAATTCATCATCATTTCTAACCCTGTATTTTACCGTCATCATTTTCTTATATTTCTCTACCACAAGCAATAATAATAATCGTAACACCATCACCACCATCACCACCACCACCACCACCATCACCACCACCACCACCACCACCATTACCATACCCATCATCAGAATCAGTTATCGTCTAAACATAAAAGAAGGAAAATTCAACTTCACCATTATCACCATCAACATCATCACCACCATCAACATCACCACTTCAGATAGACCTCACTGCTCTCACATCACCACCACCATCACCACTATCAGAAAGTTACCCTCAAGTATAAGAGAAAGAAAGTAATTGATCAGAACAAGAACGGATCAAGTGAAAAAATATAAGGAAAATTAATAAGAAAATAGTTTAAAAAAAGTACTAAGAAGAGAAAACAACATGTATAGGAGAGTTTGTGAGAGGTGAACAATTAATAGTGTGGTGTCTCTTTTTTTTTTGCAAACAATTAACAAAAAAGGAAGGAAGCGTAACACCATCACCACCGCCTTTCTGTACGCATTCACCCTTCAACACCACTACCGTCACCATCATGACCTGTTTCTCCACATCAACCTTCTCTTCCTCTTCTTTCCTTTTCTCTTCTCGTAGTCGTAATCGTCCTCCTCCTCCTCCTCCTCCTCCTCCCTGACAGCCCCAGAACAGTAAGTCTTCCCTGATTTGCTAAGGTGCATCTAGATATTTCTGGTTCCACTGACACATGTCGAGGAGGAGGAGGAGGAGGAGGAGGAGGAGGAGGAAGAAGGAGAAATAGAATAAGAAAAACGAAGACATGAACAATAAGGACAAAAAACGGACGAATAGAGAAGCATTGCGTATACAAAATAATAATAATAATAATAATAATAATAATAATAATAATAATAATAATAATAATAATAATAATAATAATAATAATAATAATAATAATAATAATAATAATAATAATAATAATAATAATAATAAAAATAATAATAAAATGTCCATGAAAGAAACAATAAGACAGGAATAGGATAATAATAAAAACGAAAAAAAAAAATGTTAACGAAAAAATAGGAAAATGTGATGTAATTTTTAGGTACACATTGTTGTTTTATTCTTCTTTTTACTCCTCCCCTCTTCCTTCCTTCCACTCCATCCCAACTTCCCTTCTCTTTCCTTCTTTCTTTCTTCTTCTCTTCGTCCTTTTCTTTCATTGATTCTATGCCCACACGTTCCTCCATCTTCTTCCATCTTCTCTTCCCTCCATCCTATCTACCCTGAACCTCACCCATCTTCCTTCCTTTCTTCTCTCCCACCCTTCATCTTTTCCCCTCTCTCCCTCTCCTTTCATTATCTCTTTTCGTAAATATCCTTCTCTCTCTCTCTCTCTTAATCCTACCTTTACTCAATTTCTTCATTCTTCCACCTAACCAAGCTTCTATATAACTCTCTCTCTCTCTCTCTCTCTCTCTCTCTCCGCCGAGGTTCCTAAGGGCGGATTTCAGGGTAATTTATGGGTTGTTTCTCCCTTATTCGGCGCCTCGTGTAAGATTCCAAGGCGAAGGAAGGAAATATAGAAACCAGGGTCTGAGTTTTCGATTACCACTTCTGTCTGTCTGTCCTGTGTCTGTGGGTGTGTCTGCCTCTCCCTCTCCTTCTCCCTCTCCCTCTCTCTCTCTCTCTCTCTCTCTCTCTCTCTGTCTCTCTCTCTCGTGTGGGGGATGACGAAGAGGGAACCAGACACGTGGGAAATATTAGATTCCAAAGCAGCCTTGACTTAACGCTGTTTTATCTCGATTACGCCCAGAGTGTTCCATGGTGAGGAGGAAAATAAACCGTCAGGGAGAGGGCGAATCGCGCTGCCTTGTAGGGTATGTACATGTTATTAGGGTGTGAGTATAGGGAAGCAGGGGAGAGGGAGAGGAGGGGAGGAGTGGGATAGAGAATGGTAGAGCTGTGATATTTTAAGTTCTTTGTCTTATTTTCCTTATTTTCCAGCACCGCAGTTTATGTTAGGCCCTTCTCCCTCCCTCCCTCCCTCCTTTTACCCTTCCTTCTCTCCCTCTTTCCTTTCCTCATTTGTTTTCTTCCTCTACCCTTTTTACCTCTTCTCCCCACTTTCTTCCTACCCTTTTCATTCTTCTCCCTTCTTTTACCCCCTTCACACTTTACTTCTCCTTTCTCTTCTCCCTACCTTATTCGCTCTCCTCTCCTTCCCTCCTCCCTTCCACTTTGACCCAACCTCTTTTCCCCCTCTCTCAGCCCTCGACTCCCATTCCCACCTTCCTCTCCTTCTGCTTCAACCCTCAACTCCTTCCTCTTCATTCCCTTCTTCCCTCCTTCAACCCTCACCTCCAATTCCTTCCTTTATTCCTCCTTTCTCCCTTATCCCCTTTTACTTCCCTCCTTCCTCTCCTCCTTCTTCCACTCTTAACCCCATTCTCTTCATCCCCACCTCCTTCCCCCCCCATCCCCCCGCGAGTCAGTGAAGGCGGCAGATAAGTCTCAAGTGTCGCGGTCTGATTCAAAACGCGGGAGAGCCTCGTCGCGCCGTGCCTCGGGGGGACGGAGACGTTCGCGCCCTTTCACAGAACAGCTTAGGGAGTGCCAGCGTGAAGGGGTATTGTGCGAGCCAGTCCCGTGTCGATGTTAGTCCGTCTACAGTGAATAAAAAAAAGTCACATTCTTGACCCAGCTGATGACGTGAGATTTAGTTTTTTTTACTCGAATTTCCCAAGATTATTTAGTCCGATTTTCCCGAGCGATTTTCGTGCGAGATTTTCCCTGGGGATTTTTTTTTTCTATCTGGTGAGAACAAGGTGAAGACGGAGAGTAAGGAGGCTAAAGAGGAACCTGAGGGGGTGGTTGGGGAGGCTTTCAGGGACAACAAATTTACGAGAGGTGATATTTTCCGGTGAAAGGACTCAACCACCGACGGGACATTCTCGGATTACATATTCATAGTTATTTCGTGTGTAGTAAGAACTCGCTTAACATCTCTCCCTCACCTCAGGAGCTATAATATATAACAGGAAAAGGGTAGAGATAGATAGATAGATAGATAGACAGATTGTGAGAGAGAGAGAGGAGGGAAAGATAGAGGTGAGGGGTAACAAAGATCGGGGAATGGGATGATATAGGAGAAAGACTCATCCCCATCCCTTTAGACTATTCCCACCCTCGTAAGATCTCCCCTCACCCCCAGCTCTATTTTTATCTGCATGTCTCCTCCTTTTTTTAATATAATGTATCTAGATTTTTGGTCTGCCACTGCTGCTATGAAAAAAAAGTTGGCCATTACAGTTCCTTCTCATCCCCCTTCCCACCTACCCTATTCCTGCCACCTACTGCCACCCCCCTTCCACCCTTCGTCGCCCCCCCTCTCTCAAGCCCGTGATCGCGGCGGCCTGTCTCACGTGTCACGGTTTTTCAAGATCCGGAGAGTCTCGTCGTGGCGGCCTCGGCGGGGTGGAAGCGTTCCCTTTTCCACTGAACGGCCTCGAGAACGACAACGTGAAAGGGAAATTGTGTGATTTTGTTCAAACTTTTGCGAAGGCTGTGAAGCGCTCTCTCTCTCTCTCTCTCTCTCTCTCTCTCTCTCTCTCTCAGTTATGCATGTCGATGTCAGTCCAGCATAAGCCTGAAATTGACAGCGACACATTTTGCTTATTTTCTCTCTAAAGTATAATTACGTATGTGTTTAAAATTCTGATATAATGATACAATTTATGAGCGAACATTAAAATTGCTCACCTAATAAAAGCTGATAAGAAAATGATACACATTGAATAAAACTTAAGTAGATATACAAACAAAAACACATACATACATACATACATACACACAAGCAAAAGAAAAATAGTAAAAAAAAAAACGAGCAGAAGTAGAAAGACACAAACACAGAGCGACAAAACGAGAGATAACAAACAGACATACATACCAGAGAAAAAAACCCCACCAACCAAAAGACAGAAAAACACAAGGCATAGACAGAGAGAGGGACAGATAGGCAGACCCGAGGGGAGACATAAATATTCGTGCGGACCGCGGACGGGGAGGATGTGTAATTATTGGCCCTCATTTGTATCTTGATGGAGGCGGCGGTGTGTGTGGTGAGGCTGGGAGGGAAAGGGAGAATGGGAAGGGAGGGAGGGAAAAAGGGAGGATGGGAAGAAGGAAAGGAGGGAGTATAGGAAAAAGGATGGGAAGGGAAGGGAGAGAATGTGAAAGGAAAGAGGAAAGATGGTAAGAAAGGAGGAAAGGAAGGAAGGAGGGAAAAAGAGAGGATGGAAAGAAGGAAAGGAGGGAGAATGAAAAGTAGGAAAGAAGGGAAGATGGGAAGAAGGAAGGGAGGGAAAAAGGTTATGACGGGAGGAAGGAAGGGATGGAAAAAGAAAGAATTGGAAGAAAGAAGGGAGGGAAAAGAGAGGAGAGGAAGAAGGATGGGAGGGAGAAGGGGAGGAAAGTGGGGACGGACGAAAGCTAAACTGTAAAGGATATGAACTGAACGAAGCGAAAGAGCATAATGAAAGAGGGAAAGGATGAAAGAGAGAGAGAGAGAGAGAGAGAGAGAGAGAGAGAGAGGAAGGGAAATATGGCATAATGGCGAGGAAGGGAGGGGAAGGGGAGAGGTTGGCCGAGATGAAAGGACAGGAAATGACAAGTATGAAAAAATGCATGAGACCAAAAAAGGAAAACTAAGTGAGGAAGACGCGGACGAAAACATTATCAGCGGAAGGCAGTTTAAGCGTCGGAAAGAAATGTCACTCCGTAAATTATTATGAACGTATTTTAGAGACGCGAAAATGCATGACGGTAATTGTTGATGTTGTTATATTTATTTTTTTCATGATAATATTTTTTCACTCTTCTATCCGCTTAGTATTTCAATGATGTGCAGTTAAGAGTATTATTGTTATTGTTATTTATGTCGTTATTATTATCATTTTGACTGGTGGTGGTGATGGTGGTGGTGGTGGTAAGGATGGTGATGTGGGTGATTGTTGGTTGTTGGTGGTGATGGGTGTGGCGGTGATGTTGGCTATACTGGTCGTTGTGGTGGACATGGTTGTTGTAGTGGTGGTGATGGTGGAGGTAATGATAGCGTTTGGTGGTGATAGTGGCAATTGGTGGTTATGGTAGAGGTGGTGATTGTGGTGGGAGTGGAAGTGTTGGTAGCAATGGTTGTAGTGGAGGTGGTTTTGGCAGTTGTAGTGGTGGAGGCGATAGAGGTGGAGGAGGTGAAGACGGTGGAGGAGACTGAGGGAACGCCAGCCAGCCAGCAGCATCTCTCCTCTCCCCGCCCCGCGAGATGTGTGCTTCTCATGGCATCTTTATCTCAGCTTCCGCATGGCAGCACAAGAGCCCCGGGAGAGGAGAGGCGCAATACCCACAGCGTCCCGGGAGAGGAGGCGAGGAGCGATGGAAGGAGGGAGGCGAAGAGAGGAGAGAAGAAGGGAAGTAATGGGATGCAGAAAGGGTGAAATTGGTTGGATGAGAAAGTGGGCCATAAGGAAACGAAGAAGAGGGAAAATAAAGGATGAGCTGAGAGCAAGGAATAAAATTACAAAAGCCGGAAAAGTGCGTAAAAATAGATGCGAAGGAGAGGAGGCGGAGGAGGAGGAGGAGGAGGAGGAGGAGGAGGAGGAGGAACAAGAGCAGGAGCATGAGGAGGTATAAAGAGAAGGAGGGAGAGAGAGAGAGAGAGAGAGAGAGAGAGAGAGAGAGAGAGAGAGAGAGAGAGAGAGAGAGAGAGAGAGAGAGAGAGAGAGAGAGAGAGAGAGAGAGAGAGAGAGAGAGAGAGAGAGAGAGAGAGAGGGAGAGAGAGAGAGAGAGAGAGAGAGAGAGAGAGAGAGAGAGAGAGAGACGAGGGGAAACCATCAAGAAAATGGAAGGAGAGGACACGAAGAAAGGAGAAGGCCGTGGAGGGAAGGAGAGGAGGAAAGGGAGGGAGAAGGGGGGTGAAGCGGCGGCCCGAATGTATGTTGTGTACAGCGAAGGAGGAAGAGATAAATAGAAGCGGAAGAAAATGGATGACGATATGCCGAGGGGAAAATGTTGTAAAAGATAATATTGCTGCCTTGCTCTCTCTCTCTCTCTCTCTCTCTCTCTCTCTCTCTCTCTCTCTCTCTCTCCTGTGCGTGTGTGTGTGTGTGTGTATGATGAATGGTTAGTTGTTACATACATTTCATAATCAATAATGATGTAAAAAGTGAGAAAGGGACGCCCACGAAGACAAGGAAATAAGAGTTAGGACTGAATCTAAAATATGATAAATGAAAATAAAGTGTAAAAGCTAAAAAGATAAAAATAATACTCTCTCTCTCTCTCTCTCTCTCTCTCTCTCTCTCTCTCTCTCTCTCTCTCTCTCTCTCTCTCTCTCTCTCTCTCTCTCTCTCTCTCTCTCTCTCTCTCTCTCTCAGCAATAATCTCCCTTTCTCCTCCCGGCTCCATTCCGTCACTAATGCAATTAAAAACAACTCGATCCTCTTAATAACACATTCCGCGGTAATGAATAACAAGAACGAGTCTGTCTTTGTCCCAACTCTAATCCACTTTGCGATGAACCATTTCACAGGACACTTATACAATACCTCATTAATACAGGGAACGGAGACACCCGCCCTTTACCTCCCTCTTCCCCTTCCCCTTTCCACAGTCTCTTTACCCCTCTTCCATTTACTTAGATTGGCTGATAATGAAGGTGAGAGGGATAAGGAAGGATGGACGTTAGCAAGGGAATGTGAGAAGGAAGAAAGGGTGAAGGATGAAGGGAAGGAAGGAAGGAAGGAAGGAAGGAAGGGAGGAGGGAACGAAGAAAGAAAGGAAGGTAGGAAGGGTGACAGAGAGGGAAAAGAAGGTAGGAAGGAAGGAAACAAGGAAGGAAGGAAGGTAAACAAGGTACGTAAGAAGAAATGTTAAAGTAAGTAGGAACCAAGGAACGAAGGAAGGAAAGAAGGATAGAAGGGAAGCAAGATACGTAAAAACAAACTAAGAAGGAAGTAAGGAGGAAGGAAAGCTGAGAGGAGAAAGGCAGGAAGGAAGGGGAGCAAGGTAAAAAGAAAGGGAGCGGGGCAAAGGTATACCTGCCATTAATTTAATTGTCTAAGTCACCTGTAATCACGGATGTTGAGCTTTTTTTTCTTTGTTGTTATTTAATATCATTGTTGCTTTGTGTGGATTGGTTGGGGAGGAAGGGGAGCTAGATTATCAGGATTGTTTTTGTGTGTGTGCAATTATAGAAGTAGTAGTAGGAGTAGAAGTAGTGGTGGTAGTGGTAGTGATTGTGGTAGGGGTAGTAGTAATAGTAGTAGTAGTAGTAGTAGTAGTAGCAGCAGTAGTAGTAGTAGTAGTAGAAGCAGTAGTAGTAGTAGTGGTCGTAGTGGTGGTGGTGATAATGGTAGTAGTAGTAGTAGTAGTAGTAGTAGTAGAATAGTAATAAGACGTTATTATTATTATTATTATTATTATTATTATTATTATTATTATTATTATTATTATTATTATTATTATTATTATTATCATTATTATTATTGTTATTGTCGATGTTGCTGATGTTGATTAAAAGAAAAATGGCAGAAATTGTTAAAATAAAATCGTGTTAATGTTGATGAGCTTCTTGTGGTTGTCGTTCTTTTCGTTCTTCGTCTTCATTTCCGTCGTCGTTGTCGTTTGGGTGAAATTCGTGAATGAGTCAGGTAAAAGGAAAGGAAGGAAAGGGATTAAGCGAGGAGAGGTGGGCGGGAGGCAGAGAAAAAGAGGAGATAGAGGAAGAGATGGATGAGGTGCGGGGGAGGGAGGGGAGGAGGAAGGGAGGAAGGGTGGGAAAGAAAAGTTGTCGTCAGGAAGGAAGGGGAGAGAGAGAAGGAAGGGAAGGAAAATGGGAGTGAGGGAGATGAAATGCAGGAGGCAAATAAATGAATGGATGAAGGAAGGAAGGAAGGGAGGAAGGAAGGAAGGTAGGTAGGTAGGAATGACAAGAAAGGAAGGAGAGACGGAAGGAAGAAAGGAAGGAAGGAAGGAAGAAGGAAGAGAGGAAAGCAAATATAGAAGGAAGCAAGAAAGGAAAGAAATAGAAAATAAAGAAAAGCTAGAAGAAAGGAAAGACAAAGGGAAGGAAGAAAGAGAAAGAAAAAAAAAAAGAAAGGAAGGAAGGAAAAATCAAAGGAAAAAGGAAAAAAAAGATGGGGGCTTATTAAAAAAAGCAGAAGGAAGAAGAACATTAGGGGAAAAAATAACTAAACTGTAAGAAAAAGGAAACGGAAAGAGGAGAGGGAAAAGTTAAGGAACACAGAAAAAAACGAGGAAGGGGAAAGATAATAAAAAGGGAGGGAAAGGAGCTTGAACATGCAGGAGGCGACGAAAGGAAAACAGGGAAAGAGCTCACATCTGAGTAAGGTGAAGGCAAATATAATAAAGAGGATCAAGAGAGAGAAGGGAAGGCTGAAGCAGAGTGAGCAAAGACGAAGGTGAGGACAGGTGATAATGAAGAACACGATGATCATGCTTGTTGAATGAAAGATGAAATTAGTAGCATATATAAACAGAGAGATTTTTAGAATACAAAAAAGACTTAACATTAGAATTCTTATCAACAGAGAGAAGGAGGCAGGTGAAGCTAAGATTTGAGGTGAGACGGTGATATGATAATGAAGGAACACGACGACTGGGCCTTGTTGAATGTATGGTAACTGGCATTACGATATTTTTAAGATACAGGAAAGACTTTTAAGCATTAGAAAGGAAAACAAATTGTAAGCATAAAGTTCTTCGCATGAATTTCGTTAACCAGTTTTTTTGGCAAAAGCTCTGAACTAAAACTCTACTTAAAAAAATACTATTAAAAATGGCAAGCTTAATTGCCCAAATGGGGTAAAGAGATGGTTCATAAATAGGTTCTTGTCGCTAAACATAAATTATTAAAAAATATGAAAAAAAATAAGCATGTAAATTCAACCCGATAGTACTTTTCCATATCTCTAAGTTTGTCTTTTTTTATTTCTATCTCTAAAAGACTAAAAACACATGAATGGCTTATCGATTTGACACGCCACGAATGCTCCAGAGTTTCTTGCGTTCTTATAAACATAAATAAGTAAGCATGACCCAAAATTGTGGGAACTCTGGTGAAGAAACTGATTCGTCCAATTTTCCTTACCAAGACTGCTCGGCCATATCCATCCATTTTTTATTATTTCGCGTTGGCAAAATTAAATTGGCGCCTCCTGATCTGATTATACAGGAGGAATTTGGAGCCATTTCATCAAGATGTCTCAGAAGCTGGTATTTTTTCTTCCCAAGGGGCAGTCTCGTTCCCAGTCTTGTAATTACTCTTCCTAACCGGTACTTCTTCTCGCAATTAAATCTTAGTTACCTGCTCTTGCCGGCAAGTCCCCAAACTCCATAACCGCCTCCTGCATAATTTGGGAGCCCGGTTGCCTTGCATATTTTAGGTGCGGACTTTGTACGCAATACTACTTACACGGCACAAAGTGAGCAGTTTCTAGTGTGATATTCTTTTAATCTTTATTTAATGATCAACGAAAAACGGATAAAAGATGATCCGATACCCCCACTTTCATAATCTGCTCAAAAATGATCTCTTCAATGTTTAAATCTTAGTGCAACATCTTTTTAAATTTATTAAAACTACAAAAACGTTAAAAATGACTGGTGTCCCGCTTCCTTAATCTGTCAGACACGTAATAACGGGGTTTAAATCTGGATAAATTCAGCTTCAATAGGGACATAGTGGCGAAAATTGGTTTACTAACAGAGTGGTAAATGAGTGGATCAGGCTGAGCAGTCATGCGGTGAGGTGCTAATACCCAATTGTCACATTAAAAATAGATTAGATAAATTCTGATGGACATTGATATTAGGTGGTGTTGGATTCACAGGAGTTTAGGTTCAAAGGAGCTGCCTTTGTACAGGCCTCTTTGCAGACTCTTTACGTTCTTATGTTCTTATGTTCTTATGCCCATAAAAAATAACTATACCATGACAAAAATTCTATTAGACTAAAGTTATCGGTCAGTGACATATATCCTTCCATCGTCATATCTGTTCGTCCCCTTGGTTTTGTCCGTTCTTTAGGGAAGCATCTAGTCGCTGTTTGTTAGTTTGCCGGCCATTACTACGTAATTTTCACGATGAAAAGAGCATAATTCTATACAGGTAACCTTCGGGTCACTATATTAATTCCTTAACCTGTTTAACCACGAATGAAGTTTGTGTTATGAACATTCTGTATTTTACACGTCATGTAATACCCTTCTATACTAGTCATATCCTAAGTTCGTTGAAGTGTGTATTTGCTGAAGAAATGAGTTGCAGCATCTCCTGCGTGGTGTTTCTTCTACAATCATGCAGAAATAAAAGTCAACCTTCTTTTCTCCAGCAAGATTATTTTTAATTATCCATAATTAATTTTGGGTCCTCCAACCTCATCAAGAAGTAATTTGGAAATAATTGGTTACACTTCTAATCAGTTCATTTAAAACATCAGAACAACATTAATTTCAACTCTTTTTCAGGAATATTATCGCAGATTAATTTAAGAACATCTGTGGTGAAAGAGAGAATTTCTACGCTTTCTTTAGACAAATCGCCCACCATGCGAGAAGTCCATTACAATAGTTCATTCCCTCGTATGGCTATATTCTTGGGCCTGAAGAGACATTAAAAGAAAATTGCCGAAATAACAAGTGTGAGGCGACATGATGCGTCAAAACAAAAGCTAGAAAAAAGGCTTTTGTAATTGCATAATTTTCCTGTTACTTTCTCATTTCATGTTCAATTCTTACAATTAATGGACCGGCATGACCAGTGCGTAAACATTTTTCTTTTTAATTCTGGCGAGTAACTGGCAAACTGCTGACTGTTTTATTGCCGTATGTTGTAGAATCCTTCATTAAATATTTAGAAAATGCGTCGTTTTGCCTTTCTCTGTATCTTTTGCAGAAAGCTGAGATTTGGATTCCTATGATTAATTATTTCACAATTTTTTAACATTAGTTTTAGCGAATGACATCAGTACCCGACACCATTACTCCGAATGTATTTTGCACTTTCACTTTAACGATGTGGCAGCTACTTTGAAGACATTCTACACATCTGAGATCATTTTTCTTCCAACTGAGGACGTAGAAAAAATAGCACAATTTGACTCGAAATGCACCAAACAAAAAAGCATAGTTGTTTATGCTTGAAAACGTCTTCCTTAACTCCTTAGTCTGGGCTCTATGCCCTGACCTCCAGTCAAAGTGACGCTTCAGTCAATTTTCCCGGCAATTAAATAAACATTATGGCTGACCATTAGTGAAAGAGAGGCAGGCCTTGCACACACACACACACACACACACACACACACACACACACACACACACACACACACACACACACACACACACACATTGACACACACGCGGATGAATCAGACACTCCACGTGCAGGGAAGATTCGCAGGACGCCTGACAAGAAACATAATTACAATAATGAGCACCTGCAATTATCTCGTGTTCGGCGCCTACCTGTACTGGGGACCTGAGGCACAACCTGCTTCTTGTTATGCGCCTCAGAACCCGCTACTGTGTGTGATGGTAATGTGCAATCCACTTAAGGCAAAGCTGCTATTGTGTTCACTGCGAACTCACTGCTGTGTTTACGCTCGACAAAGAAAAACACTGCCACTCTCATGTTCCTCTAATAGATGCAGTCTTATTGAAGGTTCGAAGAAAGACCCTGTAGTGAAAATATTCTCTTTGTGTTAGTTACCACTTTTCTTAGATGTTATAATCTCTTCTTCAATCTCTTTAATGTTGAAGGAGGCAGAATAAGGGGTTAAACAAAAGAAACATATATTAGTAAATGCTCACAAGCACAATATAAAAGCAGATGTGTTACCGATAGGTGTGTTACTCTTAGGTGCTTTGCTTCTTTGTTTCTTTAATGTTTGTGACCGTTTCCTGTTGTTCTACGGGTTACATTTATTCGGGATTCAAGTACCTAATATAACGTTTCTTTATAGACCATTAAGTTGACACCCCATCCTGTTTATTGGAGTACCCAAAGCCTCCAGTCCCATACAATCAGAGGCATTAACCTCATTCACTTGACTGAACGAAAAAAACACTTTTTTAACAACGTGTATTAGGATTCTACAATTAAATTTAAAGGTTATTACCTATCTATTCAGGTTTGGTAATAACGGGAATGTATGTATGTATGTATGTATGATTTTTGTTTTAAGTGTTATATGAAAATTCGTTATTGTATCAGGGAAAATGGTTTGGTCAACTGAATGAGGTGGGTGAGTGGATGTCTGTGTTTGTCTGTGCTGTATGTACTTGTAAGGACTCCTCACACACAGACTCTGAACAAAAAACACGATAAACACCCACATCCTAAAAACAAAACACGTCCACAGATGAGATAGGGAAGTACCAGAGTCAGTGGAGGTCCGTGTTGGTCTGTGTCGGTCTGTGCTAAGTTTGTGCGTGTGTGTGTGTGTGTGTGTGTGTGTGTGTGCCTCAACAACTTCCCCCACTGACAGACACACAGATAGGACACCTAATAACACACACACACACACACACACACACACACACACACACACACACACACACACACACACAGAGTCAGGGTATCCTTTAGCCTCAGCCAAACTTACAGGACAAATCAACGTCAGGTCCTCCATGCAATTTGTCCCTCCGTCCCTTTACAAGGTCTCCATATAGCATGCACGTTAAAAAGCGACCCTCTACCTTCCACCCCTTATAAAACCCCACCTCTCTCTCTCTCTCTCTCTCTCTCTCTCTCTCTCTCTCTCTCTCTCTCTCTCTCTCTCTCTCTAAAATGAACAAACCCCAAAGATTCGTTTTCATATGCTTCAGTGACAATACGATTCTTGACTCCGTACACAACAGTAAATTTATGAGGAGAAAAAAAGAAGGAGAAAGAAAATTACACGATAATGTTAATATGAATGAAAATGAATGAACGACAAACGACAAATAAAAAATAAAACGATAATTCATACCTAAAAAAAAAAAAAAACATACATAAACATAGGGTCAAATTTAGGGGCAAAAGGGAAAATTAAAAACAAGACAAACAGATAAAGGCAAATGGGCAAAAACAAAGAAATAAAAGATAAAAATACAAAAAAGACAAACAGAGTAAACAAACACCTCTCAGGACTGACTCTAACAATAATGAACAAATTGAGCACAGGTGTATAGGGATGAATCTCTCCTCCTCTTTACCTCCCTCCCTCTCCCTCCTCTCCCTCCCTCTCTCTGCGCTCAACTACTTCTCGACTATAATTAATTCGCATGTCCTTATTAAGTGTGTGTTTGTGTGTGTGTGTGTGTGTGTGTGTGTGTGTGTGTGTGTGTGTGTGTGTGTGTGTGTGTGTGTGTGTGTGTGTGTGTGTGTGTGTGTGTGTGTGTGTGTGTGTGAGAGAGAGAGAGAGAGGAGAGAGAGGAGAATCTGTGTGGGTGTGGGTGTGTGCATGTGTGTGTGTGTGTGTGTCAGGCCTACAGACAAACAAATACCTTACTCTACACACACCTACACACACACACACACACACACACACACACACACACACACAGGTCAACAACACTGATGGGTCTCCGCCCTTCCCTGTCCAGCTGTGTTTGGGAACAAGACTCCGTGTTTTTCCCTCTATATACGTCCGCTTACATCCGTCAAATCGTCTGTTTGTCTGTCTGTCTGTCCGTCTATCTGTCAACTCTGTCCGTCTGTCCTGCATGCATACACACTCTTTTCTTTTACTTATTTCCTATGTTTTGTGTCCACTTTTTGTCTTTCTACAGCTTTATTTATTTTTAATTTATTTTATCTTTTTTATATAGATTCTTTCATTTTACCTGTTTCTTTTTCTTTTCTTACGTATCTCTCGTAGTCTCTGTATTTTCTATCTTTCTTTCAACTTTCACATGTCTGTCTATCTTCTGTCTGTCCTTCATAATTTCATCAGCTTGCTTCTGCTTCCCTTTCCTGTCTGTCTGTATTTCCTGAATGTCTGTTTCTGCTTCCTTTTCCTGTTTAGTATGTTTCTCTTTTCCTTTTATTTTCATAACTTCATTTATATGAGTGTGTGCTTTCATGTTCCTCCGTTCGCTTTCATTGTCTGTCTCGTTTCATTCCTCATTATCCTGTCTAGCCAGAGTCTGTGTTTGCTGTATGTCTGTTTGTGTTGCTGCGTTCGTCTTGATTTATGTGTGTGTTTTCATGCTTTTATCTGTTTGGTTTCACTGTCTGTCATGTTTTCACTGTCATTGTCTTGTCTGCTGTGTTATGCTGTGTCTCTTTGCCTCCTCTGTGTACTCCAGGTGTGTCTGTGAGTACTTATGTCGACGTGCAATTCAACAGCTCGTAATAGCCAATGATAATGATCCCAAGTATTCAAAGAAGGCATATTCCAAAGCGCCCTTCATGTTGGTCAGTTTTTAGCTTGGACTATTTCGGAAAAAAGATGCGGACTAGGCGTTAATGGTAAAGTAAAAGATTTCATAGGCACTCAAGGTCTTATTCTGATTTGTCTTTTCTTCTTCTTCTTTTTCTTCTAGGCTAGATCATCTAACAAGCACCTGTCCACTCTTCGTGTACTTATAATATAAAGACACTCACACCACCTTTTGTCAGTGCATAAAATAATTAACGATGTGTTTTTTCTTATATGTCTTCTTCTTCTTCTTCTTCTTCTTCTGCATCCTCTTCTTCATCTTCAAATTATCTCCTCTTCGTCGTTCTCCACTTCTATTCCTCCTCGTCCGCTTCTTCTTCTCATTTTGACTCAGTCTCATTAATTTAATCTCTCTTGAATGACCTTGTACCTCCATGTGGGACTGACTAATGAATGTGGGGAGGGAGGGGAGGAGGGAGGAGGGAGGGAGGGGAGGGAGGAGGAGGAAGAGGAGAAGGAGGCAAGGGAAGGAAGGAAGGGAAGGAAGAAGGCAGGAGGCCGAGGCCAGTAACAGGTGAGATTAACATGACTGCTTACCAAAAGTGACATATATAATTCATTTTAAGTCATGCTGGAAAAGATAATCTGCTTGAGGATATATTATTAATAACAACTTCCTTTTCAGCTCATGTGTTTCTGGTGTAATTATTATCTTCCTTTATTTTTCTTCTTAATCATTATCAATATTATTTCTTCCCCTTCCTCGTTCTACTCCCCGTCTTCCTCCTAATCCTTCATTCCTTTTTTTTTTTTTATCTTCTTGGTCTTCTGGTTCTTGTTCTTGTTCTTCTTATTTTCCTTCTTCTTCCTTCTATTCCCCGTCTATTCATTTATCGTTTTCCTTCTTCTTCTAATCCTTCTACTCTTTTGCGTTGCAGGAATAGGCAAACGTAAATCATTTAGTAACCCTTCATTTCGCTATCGTATACATGTGTATAACGTAAAAATACAACAAGTAACGAAAGCCACAATAAAACAACAATAAAAAACAACCACGGCGAAAAACTTAGATGAAGAAGAAGGAAGAAGAGGACCACAACAAAAGCAAACAAATGACACGAAGGAAAAAGGAAAATGAAAGGAGAAAATGTATGAAAACAACAACAAAAAAAACAATACATAAGGGAAGAGAACAAAATGAAAGGGAGGATATTCATCAGAACACCTCCACCACCACCGCCACCACCACCACCAACAACAACAACAACAAAGTGACCGCACATTTCCATACTGCCGGCCCGAGAACAGTAAATTTAGCAAACAATACTCCGAGAATTCCTTTGTTAGCCCAAGATCTGCATCCTCCTCCTCCTTCTCCTCCTCCTCCTCCTCCTCCTCCTCCTCCTTCTTCCTTCCTTCCCTCATTCGTACCTCCATCCACCTGTTCGCGAGGAGGCAGGTGGAGGAAAAGGATGGAGGAAGGACGTGGTGAGAGGGAGAAATGGAGAAGAAAAAGAAGAAGAAGAGGAAGAAAGGAAGTGGGAGAGGGAGAGCAAGAGATGACATTAACATAACAATCATATATACTATATCTTTTTCTTACCTCATATACTCCTCCTTTCCTCCTCCTCCCACTGGTGAAAGTAATTAATGGCGCGTCATGGCAACATTAAAGTCTAATGTTGCAGCTGGAGAGTCAGAGCCGCGCCGAGGAAAAAAATAATGATAATCTAAAAATGAAGGGAAAAAAAATGTATAAGGCGAGTCCAGAGATGATGACGACGAGAGAAAAGAATTAATAGCTAAGAAAATTATAAATAAATCGTAAAAAAAGAAATATTGGTATGAAAAAAAAATAAATAAAATGTTGTCATATGAAAGTTAATAAAAGAGGAGTAAACATTTTTAATTCCTTTTTTTCATGATTTTCCGTGGGTGATTTTTTTTCTGTTTCGATTCTGAGAAAAGTAAAAAAAAAAAGATATGAAAACTATTAAAAAAATATATATATAGTCTAGAGGGAAAATGTTTTGTCATGAAAAATTTAGTCAAAGAAATAGTCTACATCATTTTTGCCTTTGTATGATATTCTGAAGGTGGATTTTTTTCTTCATTTATGAGAAAAAAAACACTAACGGAAGTTCATGTGAGTTTAATAAAGGGGAAGGGAATAAAAAGGGGAATAAATGGAGGTAACAAAAATAATAAACAAAATAATAAACAAAGTAAGTTATAAATAAAATGAATAATAAAAGGCAACGAATAAAGAAGAAAGGAGGAGGAAGCAAAACATGAAAGGATTTAGGAGCAGGAGAAGATAAAGGAAAGGATTAAAACAACAAACAATAAAAAATAACAAAAACAAGTGCAAGAACAGAAAAAGAAAGAAAAAAAAGGAGACGAGAAGGAAAGAGAACGTGTAGAACAAGAGAACAAGCAAACGAAAGAAAAAAATGTGTGAGAGAGAACGAAACAGAAGCACATAATAAAAAATAAAAAAACGAACAAGATAAAGATAGATAAGATAGATACAGATAATTAAGACACGAAAAAGAAAACAAAAACACAGTAATATAAAGTAATACACTACACACACACACACACACACACACACACACACACACACACACACACACACACACACACACACACACACACACACACACACACGCACACACAGTCCACGTAAAAAAATAAACACGTCCAGTAACATCACAAATATAAAGTAATGAAGACACACACACACACACACACACACACACACACACACACACACACACACACACACACACACACACACACAACCCCCCCCCCCCCTCCCCACACACACACACACAGCATAACAGCACAGCAAGTCATAAGCGTCTGAAGGAGTAGGTGTCGTGGTAGTCGCTCGTTGTGCCGACACTTCATTCCGTCTATAGGTGTTGGGGCGACGCTTCGTGTATCCCTGACGACACACACCTCGCCCCCCTGCCACTGTGTTTCCGGGAGGAGGAGGAGGAGGAGGAGAAGGAGGAGGAAGGTGGAGACGAGGAGGATGAAGAGAACGATAATGAGAATGAGGTTAAAAGAGTAGTAGCATTAGGAGGAAGGGAAGGACGAGGAATACAAGAAGGTTGGCAAGGACGAGGAGCAAGATAGAGTTGGAAGAGGGAGAGGATAATGATCATGAGTATAAGGAAGGGAGAGAGCAGCAGGAGATCGAGAGGAGAAGAGGAACAGGAGAATAGAGAGGAGGACGAGGAGCAGGAAGATACAGAGGAGGAGGAGGAGGATAATGAAGATGAGGTTATAGTAGCAGCATTAGGAGGAAGGGAAGGAGCAGGATAGTGAGGAGGAAAAGGAACAGGGAGATAAAGAGAAGAGAACAAGAAACAGGAGGTTAGAGAGGAGGAAGAGAAGGGTTATGAGGATGAAGAGGAGGGTTAAAGAGGAAGAGTATTGGAGGAGGAGAAGGAGAACGAACAGGAGAGAGGAGAAGGATAAAGAGGATAAGTAAGGGTTGCCTGTCTGTCTGTTTGCCTTTTATATAATGGTTAACGCATATTTATCAAACTCACATGAGAACATCCTAGTGCGAATAGCTCATGCTGGCTATAAAAAAAAAAAGTTCTGGTCTCCTCTCAAAATACAAATGGGTTTTTCATTAAGTCATTCAGTCCTTATAAACTATACTTAATGGCTGTAATGAAGTAAGAAGTGACAAACAGACACGCCCAAGCTGGAACGAGAGCAAGACAGGTGTGTGTGTGTGAGTGTGTAATAATAATAAAAATAATAATAAACGGTTTATTTCATGAAGTACCAGGCAGCCCTAGAGCTGAAAATATACATCAATGGAAGATGAAATGAAATGAATGAGTGTGTGTGTGTGTGTGTGTGTGTGTGTGTGTGTGTGTGTGTGTGTGTGTGTGTGTGTGTGTGTGTGTGTGTGTGTTAGCCAGCGAATCAGGTGTTACAAGTGGCCGTCTACCCAGGAAGGAGCTGAGTAGATGCTGTGTTGTTAGACCAAATGCTTATTGCTGTGTCTGCTGAGTCAACTCTTATGGTGTCTACGAGGCGTGGCAGGAAACGTTGTGTAGGGATGTGTGTGCATGCATGTGATGGCGTGTGTACGTGTTGGTTTATAATAGTGTGGTGAAATGTGAGCATGAATGTGTGTGTGTGTGTGTGTGTGTGTGTGTGTGTGTGTGTGTGTGTGTGTGTGTGAACGTCTCTAATATGATAACCGACAATATGAAGGCGCCGGAGGAACGAGGAATAGGAGGAATATCTAAAGAGCAGGAAAAGGAAAGGAAGAAGGTAGAGGGAAATAACGAATAATAAAATAAAGCATAAAAGAAGGAGGAGGAGAAAGATGGATGTATAAAGAACAGGGAAAGTAAAGGAAACAAAGATTATCTGAAAGGAAGCGAGGAAAAAAAATGCATGAGAAGGAGAAAGAGGAGGAGGAGCAAGAGGTGTAAATGAGGAAGAGGAAGAGGAGGAGCAAGAACAAGAGCAGGAGGGAGGAGGAGAAGAAGAGGAGGGAGAGAAGGAGTAGGAGTCGTGCTGTTACCAGAATACTCACTTTAATAAGAGAAAATAGAGATGAGAGAAAGAATGAAGGGAATGGTTTTGGTGGAGGCACAGGGTGGAGGAGAAGGGATGCTGTGTGGAGAAAAGTGTGCCTTCAGGATGCCTCAGATGACATGATCAGAGGAAGAGAGAGATGAAAGGACATGTTCTCTCTCTCTCTCTCTCTCGATGCATGAACGTGAGAGAGAATCACCACCATCATTATCACCCTCGGCCTTTATTTTGCGTTGTCGAAAGTGTGGGCGGAGTGTGAGTGTGGGAAAGTGCGTGGTGGAGCGTGGTGGTGGTGGTGATTGCATGAAGGTGAGGGTGGTGAGCGTGATGGTAATGGCTTCTCACTGGTGTTGGTTGTGGTGGTGGTGGTGGTCTTGATTTGGTGGTGGTTTTAGTGGTGTTGGTGTTGGTGTATAAGGTGGTGGTGATGCTAATTGTATGGTATTGTATTAGTGGTGGTGATGGTGATAGTTGTTGTATTGGTCGGTGGTGGTGGTGGTGGTGGTATTGGTGGTGGAGATGGTGGAATTGGTTGATGAAGAGAGGACATTTAAAACTGATGAAAAATATGACATTATTAATTTATATTCATTTATCAGAAGGAATATTGATGCAAGACGAGCTAGCCATGACGGAAGAAAGCGAGGAAAGAGGATATGAAAGGGAAACTGGAGTAAGAAAATGAAGTGATTAAAATAACGAAATAAAAGGCATACGTATAAAGCTAAGTAAATAAGCGAACAAGAAATATGGAAAGGAAAATAGTGCAAACATAAGTCAGGAACGGAAGAGAAATAAATAGTTCTCAGAAATGAAAATATGACCATAAGACACGTTAAAAAATTTGAACAGCGAGTAGATTAAGCAGCACAGGAGACTTGACTGGACGGTTGTGATAGTGAAATAAGAGAGAGAGAGAGAGAGAAAAGGTAAAACATTAAAAAGTCCTGTGACATTCAGTAATATATATTCCTCAATTTGCCCTTCTTCTTCCTCCTTCTCTCCATTCCTCTATTTCCTCCTCTGTTTGTCTGTCTCCTCCTCCTTCTCCTCCTCCTTCAACGCCCTTCATCGATTAAAAAAAAGTGAAAGGTTGTTATGGTTGGCCGAGTAAACATTTCCCAAACAGGATTTTACGTTTTAATTAATATCTGAATTGTTTTGGGTGGATTTTGTGTTGTTGGTATTGTTGTTGTTATTGTTGTTGTTGTTGTTGTTGTTGTTGTTGTTGTTGTTGTTGTTGTTGTTGTTGTTGTTGTTTTTCTTCTTTTCATCTGATTATTATTATTATTATTATTATTATTATTATTATTATTGTGTGTGTGTGTGTGTGTGTGTGTGTGTGTGTGTGTGTGTGTGTGTGTGTGTGTGTGTAGTTATCATTTTAGAGGAACTTATATTTCATCTATTATTTTCTCTTATCACAATTACTTTATATATTTTTGTTCATAGTTATAACAGGCGTAATACATTTTCTCTCTCTCTCTCTCTCTCTCTCTCTCTCTCTCTCCATTACATGCACTTTTGTCTTATCGAACGCCAGTATGACATTCTCCTCCTTCCTTTCCCTTCATCTGCAAGGCTCGGTGCATGCAGGGAGGGAGGGGAGAAGAAGGAGGGAGGGAGAAGGAGAGGAGCGAGTGTGGGAGGTGAGAACAGAAAGGAGGAGAGGGGGTGAGAAACGGAGGGGGGTGAGAGAGTGACAGACCAAAGGAGGGGAAAGATAAAGGCAAGGAGAGAAGAAGGGAGGGAGGAAGGAGGAGGAAGAGAGAGAGGAGGAGATAGAAAGTGAAGGAAGGAGAGAGAGAGAGAGAGAGAGAGAGTAAAGTGACGAGGTAAGGAAAGGAGACAAAAGAATAGAACAAGAGAAAATGGATCAACGAAAAATAGACAGACTGAGAAGAGGAAAAAAAGAAGAGAGGGAGTTAGAGAGGAAGAAAGTGAAGAGCGAAAAAAAAGAGAAGAGATGGAGGGATAAGAAGCAGAAGAGAGCGGGAAGAAGGAAGGAGGAGGGAAGAAGGAGAGAGAAAATAATGGAAAGGAGTTAAGATGAGGAGAAAGTAAAATGGAGAGATAGGCGGCAGAATTAGAGCTGGAAGGAGAGAAGGAAGAAAGGAGGGGAACAAAAGTAGGTGGGAGGCAAAGAAGGAGTAAGAAAAGAAAGGTGAAAGTGAGGGCTAAGGAGAGAGGAGTGATAGGTGGGAGAAAGAGAGCGTGAAGGAGAGAAGAAAGAAAGAAAAGAGGGCAATAATAGTGGGAGGGAAGGAAGGAGGAAGGAGGGAGGGAACGAAGGGGAGGGAGGGAAGGAGGAAGGAGGAAAGGAGGAGGGGAACGAAGTGGAAGGAGGACGGAGGGAAGGAGGGAGGGAAGGAAAGGGAGGGAAGGAAGGGAAGGGAGTGAAGGAGGAAGGAGGGAAGGAGGAAGGGAACGAAGGAGAAGGAGGGAAGGAAGAAGGAGGGAAGGAGGAGGGAAACGAAGGGGAAGGAGGGAAGGGGGAAGGAGGGAAGGAGGAAGGAGTAAAGGAGGATGGGAACGAAGGTGAAGGAGGGAAGGAGGAAGGAGGAGGGGAACGAAGGGGAAGGAGGGAAGGAAGAAGGAGGAGGGAAGGAGGAGGGAAGCAGAGGGGAAGGAGGGAAGGGGAAGGAGGGAAGGAGGAAGGAGGAGGGGGAACGAAGGGAAGGAAGGGAAGGGAAGGAGGGGGAAGGAGGAGGGGAACGAAGGGAAGGAGGGAAGGGGAAGGAGGGAAGGAAGAAGGAGGAAGGGAACGAAGGGGAAGGAGGAAGCAGGAAGGAGGGAAGGAGGGAGGAACGAAGGGGAGGGGAGGAAGGAGGAAGGAGGAAGAAGGAAGGGGAACGAAGAAGAGGGGAGGGAGGGAGGGGGGGGAAGGAGGGGGGAAGGGGGGAAGGAGGAAGGAAGGAGAGGAATGAAGGGGAGGGAGGAAAGGAGAAAGGAAGGAAGGAGGAGGAACGAAGGGGAGGGAGGGAAGGAGGAGGAAAGGAGGAAGGAGGGAATGAATGAAGGGGAGGGAAGGAGGAAGGAAGGAAGGAGGGAGGGAAAGGAGGGGAGGGAGGAAGGAGGAAGGAAGGAAGGAAGGAGGAGGAATGAAGGGGAGGAGGGGAAGGAGAAAAGGAAGGAAGGAGGAGGGGGAGGAATGAAGGGAGGGAGGAGGGAAGGAGAAAGGAAGGAAGAGGGAGAGGGAAGGGGAGGAGGGAGGAAGGAAGGAAGGAGGAAGGAGTGAGGGAATGAAGGGAGGGAGGAAGGAAGGAAGGAAGGAAGGAGGAGGGAACGAAGGGGAGGGAGGGAAAGAGAAAGGAAGGAAGGAGGGAGGGAACGAAGGAGGGAGGGAACGAAGGAGGGAGGGGGGGAGGGAGTAAGTTCGTTACCGTGCATAGGGCGTGCCTTTCAAGTTTGATGACAGGATCGATGCGAGATAACTCATGCATGCACGACCTTTACGGCAGGCAGCGAGAGAGCTCCTCAGTGCATTCACCTTCCTCCTCCTCTCTCCTCTCCCTCTCTTCTCCTCCTCCCTACCTCGTCTCCTCCTCCTCCTCGTCACTCTCCTCCTCCTCTCCCTCCTACCTCCCTCCTCCTCCTCCTCCTCCTCCTCCTCCACTCTCCTCCACTGGTATTAAGCATTGCAATTAGTACAGTTTCCTCCATTTTTTTTTTTTTTTATCGTTACATCAATTCTACTTCTTTGGTCTCTTGTTTGTTTTATTTGGTTTTCTTTTATGGTACGTTTTGTATTGCTTTCCTGTCTAGTATTTTTTTATACTGCTACGCTTTCGAGTGTTCTCTCTCTCTCCTTGTTTCTTCTGCCTGTTCATTCTTTCTATCTATCTGCCCATTCATCCATCTATATATATCTATTCTATTTTTTTTTCGCTTTCTCTCTCTCTCTCTTTACTTTCCTCTCTCTCTCTCTCTCTCTCTCCTTGTTTTCTCTTCTGTCTATCTATCTATATATCTATCTTGCTTTCGCTTTCTCTCCCTCTACCTCCCTCTTCCTCCCTTTCCCTCTCCTCCCTCTCCCTCCCCACCCGCCCTGCACTCCCTTCCCTCACCCCTGCCCGCTCCTGCTTCCTCCCAATGCATGCCGCACCCTTTCAGCCTCAACCCGCCGTGTCGCCGCCCACGCTCATGTATATTAGATGGGCCGCAGTGTCCCAGGATGCCGCCGCCGCCAGGGAGCCACTTGCGGGGTGTGGGCGGACAGCTGTCTCGCCTCTCATGCACACTTGGCCGAAAACGAGGCAGTTTTAGTATTGGTTCCCAAATGTATTAACCTTCTGTGGATGAGCTGTCTGGTTCTGAAGGTTATTTATTATTTATGTTATTACGTTTGGGCTGTTATTTTGTGGGTACCGATGACAGAGTGTGATTTCAATATTTGCTTCATTTCAATATGTATCATTTGTGGTTTTGAATTTTTTTAATAATATGTGGTGCGGCATAACAGTGATCCATCGCTCCGTAAAAACACACCAACAGTAAAGTTTTATAGCGATGCGATGCTCGCTTGGCATATTTATAAAGATATTTCGTTCCGACCATTGCATGATTTCAGTTCACCAAAATCTTAAAAAAATACCTGTTATATAAAGTGAAACCACTTATTTTAATCACTTGCATGTGTGTGTTTTATTCCAGCACTTCATGTTATTTATTTGTGGAGATATTTTGTCTACCTTTTTATTTATTTATGAAAAGGATATTCTGCACTTTGCTTCAGCCTCCACACGCTGATATTAAATAAAGTAGAAGTTTTTAAAAAAGTCACAAACATCGGTTTATAGCGTCATTTCATGTATTGTTATACTTCATTGTTTGTAGATTTTAATATGAATGTAAAAAATGTGTCATTGGTTTCATTTTTCGAGTTCGTTGTAATCTTTTTCAATTGATTATTTATTTTACTATTCTCTAGTTTTTTGACGATTCGTATCATTTGGGACAGAATCGTCATGTTTTGTTTTGTTTTCATTATTTCACCTCACCTGTTTTCTGTATTTAAATGAGCGTAATTTTTTCTTTTTTTAGTTGAGTTCGCCTGTCGAAGAGAAAATAAATAGTCTTTCCGTGTAACTTTGAAGCACATGCAAAATTACTCTTGGTTAGTTGGCCGTCGCAACAAACGGAGTGTCTGGCGCGTAATTTTTCACTGTATACAAATGGAAGCTCACAGAGGACCCTGCACGCGTAAAACTGAGCCGCGGAGAAACATTTATCCCTATACATAAACATATATACATACATACATACATACAGACAGACAGACAGACAGACAGACACACAGACAACCAGGCAGGCAAACAGAGAAAACAAACAGACAGGCAGCAATTACACAGACAGACAGACAGACAACCAGGCAGAGACAGAAAACCAGGCAGGCAAACTGAGAAAACAAACAGACAGACAGCAATTAGACAGACAGACAGACAGACAGGATGAGCCAAGCAGAAAGGCAGATTCGCAGACAGACACACATACCAAAAGAGCATGAGAAACAAACACTACACACACACACACACACACACACACACACACACACACACAGTGAAAAGAGAGAAAGAAACACATACCGAAGAGAGGAGAGAGTGAGAGAGGGAAAGAGAGAAAAAGAGAGATGGAGAAAAAAGAGAGAAAGAAGAGAGAGACAGAGATAAACACGAGGCCGCCACAACACAAATCCGGCTCCATCGTCCACAGCATTTTCCGGGAACCAGTGGCTTTATGGCGCCTTTTAAAGCAACAATTTGACTCCTAGGTACCATAAAACGTGCTATCTTCCACCCCAGCCCGCCCTGCTCAGACTCCAGGGCAGCCTCTCTCTCCTCCTCTACTCCTCCTACTCCTACTCCTGCTCCTGCTCCTCATCGATGTCCTACTACTGCTACATCTCCTACTACTCCCTACACCATCTCTTACTCCTACATCTACTCCTTTTGACAGTTCCTTCTCCTCCTACTCCTACTCCTGCTCATTGTACTACTTCTGTAATTTCTCCTCCACTTAATACTAATAAACTAAGCTATTGTTGCTCCACTTCCTACTCCATCTTACTCTGAACTCCAATATTCCTCCTTTAAACCCTGCGTCTACCTCCTCCTCTTCCTTCTCCTCCTGCCATCCTCCTTGCCCACCAGACACCCAGCCATGCCTCGCTCTCCTCCTACTGAGACCAGCTGAGCCTCCTGCAGTGCCCCCGGAACCTCTGAGGGAGAATGTAAACACAGACACACACGGAGGGACAAGACGCCTCAGAAATGCCTTGAACATGTCTTGGTCTGAGACTTGGCGGAGAGGGAAGGTATATGTATATGTGTGTGTATATTATTAAGCTGCATCTGTGTGAAGGAAATAGAGGGAAATGGTGCTTATATCCTACGTGCTAGTGAAGGGGATGTGTGTGTGGGAAAAGTGCATAGGTAAATTTAGTATATAGTAAGTAAGTAAGTTAGAGAAGGAAGAAGAAGGAGTAGGAGATGGGAATGTTTGAGGAAGTGGTGCAGTTAGTTAAGTAGTTGTTGCAGTAGAAGGAGAGGGAAGAGGAGTAGAAAATATGGTAGTTGGAGTGGGTGGTGTGTATGTATGTGAGAATAAAAGGGGAGAATCTCTTTATATGTGAGAGTAAGGGGAGAGAAATTGTTTATATATGTGAGATAATGGAAACGAGCATACGTGTGTGTTAGACGAAAGCATAGAAAATGTTTATGTATGTGAGACTAGAAGGGACCTCCAGCTCCTCCTCCTCTTCCTCCTCCTCCTCCTCCTCCTCCTCCTGTCT